>NC_061115.1:172009383-172024625 GCF_002878395.1 Capsicum annuum | reverse complement strand
AGTTGATGCTAGTTATATGGAGGTGATCTAGTAGGCCTGAACAGTGTATGCAAGAGTATAAGATCATGTGTTCGTAATTAAGTATGGTGTAGAGGTGTGCCCAAGGTGCTATAGGGCTGCATTATTTTTTTGAGTATTATTGCATATTGTGTGGTTAGTAGTAACGTTGAGTTTCCAGGTGGAGAAAGGCTAGTTAGATAATTTATGTTGTTCTTGATAGCTAAGTTAAGGAGTTATGATTGAAGATGTTGAGTCTTTTTAGTATGATTTTATTCTCATGGTTTGGGAAAAATATAAGTATAGAAGTGTGATCTTGGTAGGCTATGATTATGTGATTAGAGATATAGATATGGTTGCAAATGAGAGTGTAAGTCTTTGATGATGATTATTGAAGCTAGGAATTAAAGATGACATATGGATGGGTTGTTAAAGAATGAAGTCGGTAAGTTTAAAATTAGTTTATTCTTGTGAGTTTAGCATTTATGTGTAGATAATAGAATGATGAAATTATGGCTTAATCTCAAGGATAAGGAGTAGACCATCATACTTAGAATACTAGCTTTGACCTAAGGGGGAGATGGTTAGTGAAGAACCAAATCGAGTTTTGAGAATTAGATTATGATACATATCAATAATGAGTTATAATGAGATAGTGATCCCTTCTTACTCTAGAGTATTCCTTGGATTTCAGTCATTACAACACCAAATCCATCACTTGCTTGACAAATCCATGCCACAGGCCTATGCTTATACCTATCATATGTGCTCAAGCCCATTCTCAGCTTCTAGCAAGCATGTAACAGCTTCACTCTGTGATTCGAGTTATCTCTTATGAATCTATGAACTCCAGTCTTATGTTGAATAGCTCATGATAAGTGTAAACTCGTGTTTCAGAGTATGAACAGTTTTCAAACTCATGATACTAGTGAAGTTTGCATTATATCATGCATGTCCTCAGCTTAGATTTCTTTAATGAATCCATGCCTTTGATATTTTATTCCTCAGGACAAAGATAAGTGTTAATATTATGTATTGCAGTTTTCATGCTTTTGGTTCATATGTGTTAGCCCTTTGGTGACCTCTTCCTATGTTAAGATAGTGGTGATGATAGTGGATAAGCAATGGTTTATATGTAAGAGAGTTGATGATCCTCATTAAGAAAGATTATTTATGCTTTTCTATCTAAGGCTAAAGTGTGAAGTAAGATTGAGGCCAAGTCTTTGATACATGTCATGGTTAATTAGAAATTGTGTGTATGTTTTTAAGAATAGTGCAAGAAAATTATTGTTGATAAAGGTTTAGAGAATATACGAAGTATGCCTTTAGGGGTATTTGCCTTAAAGTTATATGTGATTTTTAACGATAGGCTTGAATGTCATGTTGGGTGTAAGATGATGAATGCAATATGCACTAGTGAATCCATATCAAGGGTTTTAAATTAGTCATTGAAGTGGTAAGGCATGTTATGCTTAGGGTGTGAGCTCTAAGAAGATATAGAATATTGAACCTTGTGGTTTAGACTAGTATTGTGGTTTGGCATGTTGTATCTTGTGATTTAGTGTTAGGCTTGACCATGGTGAGAGAACTTAGTTTAGTTTAGACCTTAATAGAAATATTTCACAATGCCAATATGAGAATTATAAGTTGAATCAAATGAATATCGTATTTAAGGGGAATAGTATAGTTGAGAGAGCATTTGAGAAGTGATGCTAAGCTTGAAAGTAAGAAGTTGTGTTGCCTACGGCCTAGCAATTCTATCCTAGTTTATGAGTTATATAATTATATTCCATGCTATAGAGTTAAATCAATGTTGTAATTCCTTAGTTAAATGTCTTTTTTCAGAGCATGCCCGAAATTCTTTGCTCCCTAATGTCAGTAGAATTTCGTAGAAAAGTGCTAAAGAAATACTCCATTTGAGTATGGGTAGTCAGTTTGATCCAGTCCATATATCTTGTAATCTAGTTTATCAAGCAAGGAGATAAGCTCCTATAGATTCTTAATTTTCCAGCTAGTCTTACTATCCGCAGTCTTATACGTATGTACATTCCAAGAGGCAATGTGTTTGTGTCCAATTAAATTATGAATTCAGCTCAGTTCATGCTTCAGTTTCAGTTTCAGATATTAAGTCATGATTCAGTTCGTAAGTATCCTGTGTAGTATCACAGTCTCTTCCTAGTATTTTCATCAAATTATTATCATTTGGGGACGAACGATCCCAAGAGGGGGATGTTGTAATACCCCGAGTTTTCATGTCATAAATCTCTCATCCTTTCTCATGAGATTTGCACTGGATCTGATCTCATGAGAAAGGATAAGAGGTTTATGATATGAAAACTCAGGGTATTACAGTATTGTTATACCATATTTTTCAGTTATGTACTAGTATTGAACCTTATGACCTTTCAGTTTATGTTTTCACATTTATGATATTATTTTTAGTATTTAGTGCTCAGTTTACAGATATCAATCATGGGTTAGCTTGTGATCCTTCGGGGTTATGGGCACCGTGTAGCATTCCAAGTATCAGATTAGGGGCGTTACAATGTGTAAGAAGTTCACTTCTTACGAGGCTCGGTATTCTCTAGTGGAACGCACCTGTTGTGCTCTGAAGTGGGTAGCTCAAAAGCTAAGGCATTATTTCTCAGCATATACTACTTAACTGATTTCCAGAATGGATCCACCGAAATACATATTCCAGAAGCCGATGCTTACTGGAAAGCTGGCCAAATGGCAGATATTGTTGAGCGAATTTGACATAGTTTATGTCACGTAGAAGGCGGTAAAAGCGCAAGCACTAGCAAATCATCTGATCGAGAATCCTGTGGACGATGAGTACCAACCGCTGAAAACTTTCTTCCTTGATGAGTAGGTGGCATTTGTAGGAGAGGACATCTCAAAATAATATGATAGTTGGAGACTATTTTTTTATGGAGCTGCAAATTTCAAAGGAGTTGGAATTGGCGCCATTGTGATCTCCAAAACTGGCTAACACTATCTTGTGTTGGCTAAACTTAGATTTCCTTGCACTAACAACATGGGCGAATATGAATCTTGTATTCTGGGGCTTTGCTTGGCTATCGACTTGAATGTCGAAGAGATACTGGTGATTGGAGATTTAGACTTATTAATTCATCAGGTACGAGGCGAATGGGCCATCAAAAATACAAAGCTCTTATCCTATCTAGAGTGCGTACAAGAAATGTGCAAGAAGTTCCATAAGATAGAGTTCAGACACGTCCCAAGAATCTAAAATGAGTTTGCAGACGCATTGGCCACTTTGTCTTCCATGATCCAATATCCAGACAAAAACTACATTGATCTTGTTCCCATCTACGTGCATGAGCAACCTGCACATTGCTTCTATGTTGAATAAGAATCAGATGGAAAACCATGGTATACAGACATATAGAGGTATTGGAAAAGTTGAGACTATCCCGAGAATGCAACAAGTGTTCAAAAATGTACCATTTGGAGGCTAACCAATTAGTTCTTCCTAAATGGGGAAATCCTGTACAGGAGAACCCCTGATTTGGGATTGCTAAGATGTGTTGAGGCTAAAAAGGCATCTAAACTAATTGAAGAGGTACATGCTGGAACATGCGGTCCACATATGAACGGCTTCATGTTGGCAAAAAAGATATTGAGATCGGGTTACTTCTGGCTGACCATGGAGAGTGATTGCATCCGCTATGTGAAGAAATGCCACCAATGTCAAACCCATGCTGATATGATTCGAGTTCCTCCCAACGAGCTCCATGTCACCAGCTCTTCTTGGCCCTTCGCGACTTGGGGTACGGACATTATTGGTCCATCAAGCTGATTGCGTCCAATGGTCACAAGTTCATTCTTGTTGCAATTGACTACTTCACTACGTGGGTGAAAGCCACCTCTCATAAATCAGTCACAAAGAAGGTCATGGACGACTTCGTTCGAAGTAACATCATTTGCCAATTCAGAATTCACGAATCCATTGCCACTGACAATGGTTCCAACCTCTACAGCGACCTAATGAAAGCCACATGTGAGAAGTTCAAGATCAAGCATAGAAATTCCACAGCATACAGACCACAAATGAATGAAGCAATCGAGGCCGCAAACAAGAACATCAAGAGAATCCTGCACAAGATGATTAACAATAGTCGGCATTGGCATGAAAAGCTACCCTTCACATTACTGGGGTACCGCACTGCAATCAGAACATCCACCGATGCCATGCCTTACTTTCTGGTTTATGGCAACGAAGCAGTGATACCGACTGAGGTCAAAATACCATCTCTGAGAATCATCCATAAGGCAAAATTAAGTAACGCTGAATGGATACAAAGCAGATTCGGGCAATTAGCACTTATTAACGGAAGACGAATAAATATAGTTTGTCATGGTCAGCTCTATCAGAACAGAATGGCCAAAGCTTTCAACAAAAAGGTCAGGCCAAGACACCTCACACCTGGACAGCTGATTCTGAAGTGCATTTTTCCACATCAATATGAGGCAAAGGGCAAATTCTCGCCCAATTAGCAAGGTCCTTACCTGGTTCATCGAGTCTTGGTGGAGGAGCGCTCATATTTGTAGAAATAGATGGCATAATCTGGTCTAAGCCCATTAATTCAGACACTATTAAGAGATAATATGTTTAGTTTTATCTTTACGCCTCTATGTAATTCGGAACTATGTTCGACCTGATTTCCGTTTAAAAGGGATACGTAGGCAATCCTCTGCAGTTTGGTCACTTCATAATAAAACACTCTCTTCCTCTCTCATTGAGTACTGTAACTGGGGAAAAATTTTTTAGAGGATCTCAAAAATTCCACATCGGCATAAATTATGAACTGGGTAGAATTTTTGAGTTGGTCTCAAAAATTCCTACGAGCAGGCTTTTAAATTCTTATAATGAGTTAAGTTCTACTGGGGAAGAAATTTTTGTCGAGTCGAGCTCAAAATGGCAGGTACGGGTCACGATCCCACGACGAGAAGCCAAAAAGCTGATCACACAATTCTATAATGCATGGAGAAGCCCAAAATTTGATCCCACGATGAAAAGCCAAAAAGATGATCACGTAATTCCATAATGCATGGAGAAGCCCAAAAGCTGATCCCACAATGAAAAGCCAAGCAGTGCATGGAGAAGCCTAAAAGATGACCCCACGATGAGAAGCCAAAAGTTGATCACACGATTCCAAAGTGCATGGAGAATTCCAAAAGTTGATCACACGATTTCATAATGCATGGAGAAGCCCAAAAGCTGACCCCACGATGAGAAGCCAAAAGCTGATCACACGATTCCACAATCCATGGAGAAGACCAACCATATAAATAATCATAACAATGCGGAAAGAACTTATCCAAAATACCAATCATGCTCAAAACCAGGTGTCAATAGTGTAAGAACTACGAATACAATCCAAGAGTTAAATACATCAAAAAAAAATCACAAAGGAATAATAATTGTCTCCGAATACTAATAAAGACATAACTAGTATAGAAAGATAGAGGTGAACTTCGGACGCATGAATGACCAACCGCGATCTTGGAAGCTTCAACAATCGCCCGAATCAAGTAAGTTGAGGCGCACTCGAGCTAGGACCTGCACCGAAAGGGCGCAGTAGGCATGAGTACGGTCCACTTATACTCAGTAGGTATCATAGGCTAACCAAGCAAAGTGGTAAATCAAACATACAAAATATACACTAAGGGTACATCACCTGCAATCAAAAAGTATCCCACAACGGCAGCTAACACCGCTTGCACTAACAATTCTAATATATCTCACATATATTACCAAAAACACACCAAGATACGGAACACAAGCATACATTATGTCATATATAATAGAACAAGAGAGAACATGTAGATACAAGATCATCAAATATAAGTAAAGGAAAGTAAGACAAACACATAGATGACAAGTCAATAAGGCAATACAACATAACATGATGATGATGATGATGATGATGCACTGATGATGATGATGATGCACGAGGTTGTCGCACAACCTCCGAGATCATCTCACAATCCCCGTATACACCTACGAAGCTAAAGCTTCTCGACGTAGAACCCATGGGGGGTTTGTTAACCCATGTACAATCCACATTTCTCATATCTCCTTTTTGGCATATCCCTCGGAAAGGGTTTTATAAGGTGTTACAATATTTTTAAAAAGGTGTTGCCAGTGTTTCTCAGATGTTGCCACGGTGGTACCAATGTTTCATAAATGAGTATGATATGAAGATGTAATGCTCACAACCCATCACAATAAATATTTGCACAACCAACCACAATGATATATTTCCACAACCACAATAGCCAATATCCACTTGTTATTTTCATTTCATCCATGAATTTTCACATGTTTAATATGCCAATAAAGTATGAATATAATCACAATACACCAATGGTACCACATTAAAAAATACAATACAATTGTTCGCTTGTATTCAAGGCTATCAATATCACATAGGACCCCACAAGGTCAAACATATCACATAATATTTTAATTTTGGCAATTACATCACATATAGGCCCCCACACGGGCACAACACGTAGATAGCCATTTTTCATGATTAGTTCCCACCCTTAACATGCATTTTTCACCTTTACTACCAATTTCAGTCTGAAAAGTTAAGTCATAACCTACCTCGAAAGCCGAAGCCGGTCCACTACACTTGAACCCGCAACCTTACCTTTTACGAACAATCCCAAACTTCACTAGAAACATCAAATATGAAATCTATGCATCAAAACAAAACCAACGACACCCATATTGACTACTTTTGATTTGGGGTCAAAACGGACCCCCAAAATGAGTTTCCAAAAAAGAAGGGCAAAATTGAAACTTTACTTCAAAAATATGTTCCCCATATTTTTAGGAACCTACAGCTTAAATCCAAGTTAAATTGAGTAAAAAATGAGGTTCAAATCGAAGAAAAATCACTTTTGAGCTTTACCGAGTAAAATATTTGAAAACAGGGTTAAAATCCAGAATCGGAGTTGTTTTGAAGGTTAAATTGATGAAAAACTAATAATTATAAGATAAAAGTAATATTCAAGTGAAAATGAGTGAAATTTGGATTTAAAATCATGCCCTAAGATTTTTGGAGTTTTGAGAAATTAATGAAGAAATTACTAAGAAAACGGTGAATTCTTACCTTAAATCCGTAATATAATCAAGAAATAGGTGTTAATCTAGCTTCCCAAGCTCCCACAAACTTCACTTTTATGCTCTCAAAATGTTTAGGGTTTAACTCTCAAGAGGCAAGATGTAAAATGAGCGAAATGGGCCAAAAAGGGTGAAAAATCTGCTATATATTGCAGATTTTTCCACAATAACTGGTGCTGTCTTTTTTTCTAAGTCGAAATGGACTTCGATGGGGTGCCCGGGATTCGTTTGGAGTTCGATTTATGCAAACGAACTATGCAACCACACTAAATTCAACGTTCCGGATGCGACGGTGCTACCATATTTTCCAGAAAAATTCTTTTTCACAAAATTGACCCCCGGAATCCGAAATCACAATTTTCCAAATCGAGGGTCGAAATGAGATTTAAAAGCCATAAAATCATACCAAATATTCTAACATACTAAAATCGAAATTCTGGATCTGTTGGCGAAGTCGTATTTTCCATACGAGGTTGTTTTGACCAAAAGTGGGCCCCACACCCAACTTTTTAATTTTTCAACTTTCCGACCAATAGGTCGAAATGAGCTCGGGTGCACCAGGACCCGAACCCAAGGTCTACCTAGCCTAAAATTGATATTTCGGAGCTGCTGGCGCAGTCCATTTGGCCATCCATCGCACGGATCAAAAGATATCCACATAAGTCCAAAATAAGACTCTTAAAGCCATAAAAAACCACAATGTTGCATAAATGACATTAGAATGCATCAAAAATCATGTCAATCACTCTCATACCCCAGAAATATCATAATGCAACTACAGGGAGGGTAAAACAGTCCAATCACACAAATCATAAATTTCACATATTTCAGCAATTTTTTTTTAAGTCGTTACATTAGATGATTATAATAATTAATAAAGGGTGATTTAATAAAATCGTGATTGAAGTAGCGAAGTAGACATGTATTGAATGAATTATAATAACTAATTAGAAGTGATATAATAAAAATAATATAAAAAAATACTTTTGAAAAAAATTAAGTGGATCTAATATAAGACGTCAAGTTAATTTATTATTAAATATTATTAATTTTTTTAAAACTTAGATGACTTTATAATAATTAGATAACATTAATTTTTAATACTTAGATGACTCATAATAATTAATTAGGGGTGATATAGTAAAATTACGTCGAACCAACCGAAGCAAACATGTCAAAAATATTTGTCTTTTTTAATTAAATATTATTAATTTTTAATACGTAAATGACTTGTGATAATTAATTGGTGATACATTAAAATTACGATTGAAGCAGCTAAAAATTCTTTCAAATAATAATAAGTGGAACTTTGAGGAACTTAGCAGTCATTTTGAAAACTATCCTTTTATTAAATATTATTATTATTATAACACTTAAATGAAATAATTTATAATAATTAATTAAAGGTAATATAGTAAAATTATATTTGAAGCAGCTGAAGCAGCCAAGACGACCCTAAGTTGTTCAAGATTACCGCTTCTATTATAGAGTAATATAGATGATAGATTTTCTTCTTTATGTTGTTCAGACATTAAAATAACCTACACTGTTACATTTACAAAGTGATTAAAAATCAAAAAGAAAAAATTATTGATACATTTCAAACAAAAAATAATGACGACAAAAAACAATGACATCATAGAATTAATTCTTCATCTTTTTTTTTTTTTGCAAGAATGATAAAAATAAAAATCCTCATCATAATTATTTTAATTAAAATGGAATAGTTGTATTAAATATGTTTCATAACAAAAAAATAGGATAATTATATTAAATATGCTTCATAACAAAAAAAAATAGGATAGTAAAGGTCCAAATGAGCAGAATATGAAGCTAAGTTATCAATAAAACCAAAGTTAAAAAAAAAATTCTAGCAAAAGTAGCTAAGTTACTAATACAAGTCGACAATTAAAAAGTTCTAGCAAAAATAGTCTTTAGTTAAGCTTCATTTTTTCTCGCCATATTATGCTCTCTATGTCAAATTCCTCATCATAGGCTACCAATTAAAATTAAAAAAAATTAACATAATTATGAATAAATAAAATATCAAACCAACCAAAAAATAATTATATCAAAAAGAAGATAAATCTAAACTTTACATAAAGAAATCATCATTTTTAAAAAATCTAAATACTATAATCTAACTACATTATACGATTATAAAGTTAGTGTCAACCACAAACTAACTGATGTTTAAGGAGAACAGTCATATATTAACGGCACATTATTTATTATTGCGAAGATTTTCTTGGTCGTACTTACCTAGAGGATGATAATATATACATAAAAAAAATAAGTTAAAATTAAGGAAACATGTTCAAGTACATAAAATGAAAGAAAAACTGAATATGAAATATTTCTTACCTTCATGTACTTTTCTTTTGTTACATATTAGTTATTTTACAAACCAAAATAATGAAGAAGTGAAAAGATAACATTGAATGGAAGTCTCCATGAAACTAAATAACTTTATATAGGCAAAGTATTAGAATACCATAAGACATCATAAACTTACAAATTAAAGTTTAGAGTTATCAATTAGAAAATTATGGGAGTTATGTTTACTATTAAAAGATAAAATTAAAGAGGTATGAATCATGCGTAATTACTCATTGTAAATATATTAATTAATAAAGATAAAAATAGGTAGTATGTATAATTAGAAGAAGGTAAAAAAAATATATTAAAAGTAAAATTGAAGAGTTATGAGTAGTTATTTCTTATAAATTGACATGTGAAGAGTTTTGTTGTAAATATTCATCCATTAATAAAGTATTTATTTGTAACAAATTGTAAATTATTTTTTACAATAAAATAATTAATTTAAATAAGAAAAACAGCCAAAGGGGAGAAAAAAGATAAATACAAAGGAAAAATTCATCAAAATCACTCTAAACTATATCCGAAAAGTCATTTACACACCTAAATTAATATGTCGAGCAATTACAAACTTATTCTTCTTAAAAATGAATTTAATTTCACTCTAAATCTAACGTAGAAATAAATTAAATTAAATTAAAAAAAAAAAAAAACATGTCTGAAGAAAAAAAACAAAAATTCTTTAAATCTCTCCCTCACTCATGCGCACACGCTCTCTTCTTCACCCATCTTTAATTTTTTTCTCTCTCTCCATCTTCCTTTCTTCTTCTTCACAACCACTCCTCCCTTGCTATGGTTGATGAGAATGATTTTTTCATAATAGTTTTTGGAGAGAAAAATAGAAAAAATTGAGTGTGAAATTGCTTGAGTGTGGAATCGCTGCAGGTCAACAAATTTTTCGTTGAGGCTTTTAAAATTGATCAGATCTTATTTCTCCCACATTGAACATCAATTTTTCAATTTATATGTGTATTTCTGTTCTTTCTCTGTAAAAGTTTATGAATTTTTCTCAAATTTCAATCTTTTGACACTTTTTTTATAGATTTATCTTCTCTCTATAAAAATTCTCTTTCAATTTTGATCAATCAATAATAGTAGTGGTGATCGTGCGATTTTGCTATAGGATTTAGTAGTGGTGATGGTGCGATTTTGTTGTAGGATTTAGTAGTGGTGGTGGTGCGAATTTGTGGTGGTTCTTTGTAACTTTGGATGTTAACAATGGTGATATTGTGATTCCGATGACAATTTTACCAGTGGGTATTGAATTTTATGATGGTTGTTTGTGATTCTTGTGATACCAATGGTTGTTTTATGATTTCAGTAATGAAATTCATGGTGAATTCTTAAAATTATCGTGGTGGAGATTTGAGTTTGATGGTGATGGTGTCAATGGTGGTTTTGGTGAAGAAAAATAATGGGTGACATGGATTTTTAAACAAAAAATGACATAATATCTGACGTGGCAGTGATATGGCGATGATGTGGCGTGAGTGTAAATCACTCTCCATCATGTAACTGGTTGTTTACATTTTGGGGTGGAAATAAATTTACTTTTATATAGTACGAATGTGTATAGATCGCGACAATAGTTTAAGTGTGTAAATGACTTTTCGGAACAAGTTTGAGGTGAAAATGATGATTTTTCCCTAAATACAAATGAATGTCATAGCGAGGTGCCACATCATATTGTCTATGACCTTCCTTTATATTATTTATAGATTGAGGGGTTTTAAATAGGCAAATTAAAACAAAAATTCGCATAATGTAACATTCAAAAAAAATCTAAGAAATCTCAACAACCTAATTAAAATTTAAAAGTATTTTAATATAAAGTTCTAATTAACTTATTCGACTAAAAGTTACTGCATTAACTAAATCAAATTTTAAAATAATTCTCCCCAATAAAATCTTGATATAGAAACAACTGACAAATAGGTGCTCCCTATCCTCATCAAAGGTCTTGCATAACACAAATTGAATTCATTGTCATACCCAATGCATGGTATATAAGTAGTCTACCATGTAGACGTACCAATATATCTAGTGAAAATGAATTTTGACCTGCAGCATTCACAAAGATCATACATTTTCACTCTCTCTATATTGCCCAACATTTGTAAGTAGAATCAAACTATTGTCAGGTTGAGTAGCAGCGTGGACTTATTTCAGGATTCTTCTAGCTTCAATTATGTCCCATCATCCAGCATGTCTGCCGACTATTATAATATTGAATAAAGGCTAAACACACGACAAACTCATCAACTTGGCACTATCTTTCACTTTGGTACCTTAAGTAGACGTTGTTCGCTTTTGACACCTCAAGTAGTCATAAAGTGTGTCACTTTGGTGCCTTTTGCTGATTCAGCAAAGAGAGTGTACCATACTCGCTTTTGGGCACGTGCAACACTATTTTAACCCATTTTTCATTTAATTTTACCACCTTCTTTCCTACTTTTTCATCCTCCGTTAATGGAGTATCTCTTAGCTAAAAATCAAATTGAAAAATTCAAATTCTTTCCAAAAATTTGTCTAAAAATTCAATCTCCATTAATGGACATTTTCTTTACGTCATTTTGATCTAACTAATTAATCAATAAATCCTTTATTCAAGCGATTGAGTTGATTTAGTTACTGCTTCTAAATTTATTTTGCAGGTTGTATGTAAATAAAGGGAAAAAATGCTGGACATTTTGAGCTAATTAATGGTACCCATGTTTTCTTTTGTTGAATAATTTTCTAATCGAACACAGGCCTTCTTCTCCTACATTTTTTTAGTCATATATCTGAAATTTGGGAAGCTATTAACTGAACATTAGCCTCCTCCTTCTCCATGTCTGAAATTCGTGAAGCTTTTAATGCGGATTTACTTTTCTGAAAAATTCTACTTTTATTAATGGAGGTTGGAGGTTAAGCTTAAAAAGGTTAAGTGAGGAAGAGGTTATGGGGGCTTTTTTGTAATTATTTAGTTAAAAAAATATGTTTCATTAATTCATTGGACACTTTGCTATGTTATTTTGGTCCTTTTTTTATTTTTTTTAAAAAATTATGGATGTATATAATGATGTGGCAATTTAAAATGAGTTGGCACAAATTAATTAATCGTTTAATCTTTTTTGGAAGCGCGTACACTTCACGCATCAACTCGAAGGTGCCAAAATGACACAGTTTATTGTTGATTTAGGTGTTTAAAATGAACGACGTCCACTTAAGGTGTTAAAGTGAAAGATGGTGTCAAGTTGAGGGGTCTGGCGATGTATTCGACCTTGAATAAATCATGGCCTTTGATAAAGAAGGCATAGAACCACCTAATCCAAAGCCTATCTTGTTTATTGGACAAAACTTAACATACATTAGCCATGAGTCCATGACATCTTGATTCTAGAGCTGAAGATTAGTAATGTTGAGGCCACCAGATATTTTTGGAGAGCATACTTTAGCTCAGATTATCAATTTTTACTTTTATAGTAATACTAGTGAAATT
Source organism: Capsicum annuum (assembly GCF_002878395.1). NCBI lineage: Eukaryota > Viridiplantae > Streptophyta > Magnoliopsida > Solanales > Solanaceae > Capsicum > Capsicum annuum. The sequence continues at coordinate 172,011,609 of NC_061115.1, read as the reverse complement.
ATCCGCGTTTCATGCGATCTTAATAATACAAATAATTTATTAAATAACTAGTGAATATGTACGCGCTTCGCGCAGTCATAATTTATTTACTTAATTATTTATTAAATTTATTACCACCTAATAAGAATTACTATTAACCATCAACATGAATATATACAATTTTAAAATTATGGACCAAATTTCATAATATTTTATAGGTACTTTTGAAAAAGTTGTAATAACCAATATTTAAAAAATAAATTTCATTATGAATTATGATCATGTCATTTTTGAAATACTTCACATTATAATTTTTTTAATGGAGAACAACACACACACACACACATATATTTATATTTATATATATATATATATATATATATATATATATATATATATATATATTCAAAGCCACAAGTTTTCCTACTTTGAAAAATAAATGTGGTTAAATTACATTAATGTAACTATATATAAACAATTTAATTATAATGACAATAATATATTTTCAGCATACAATATATATCAAAAATTTGTTACTTAAGAAGTTGTAGAAGGCGAGAAGATGCTATTTAGTGGAGGAAAATCTTGGTTGATCTCTTGTTAACTTTGGACTTTTTAATACAAAAAATTACAATTTCTCTAATAATGTATTTTGAATATTTTTAACATAATTAGAACGAAAGAATGAAGAAAATAGTTTTTTTTTAAATAAACTAACAAAACATTAGTTCACCAAAAGCAAAGAGCGATCAAGAAAAATAATAGCTAGTTCATATAAAAAAGTAGTCATTATCGAAAATAGTAAATCTCTCATTAATATGTTCAATCCCTATCAAATAAAGAAGTATAAATTAAAATTCTTTCACCATTTTGAAATCCTACATTTTTTTTAATCAATGAATTTATATCCTATTATAAAATAAAAAGGGTTACACTATCAAATTATATGTTTAGAAGAAATAATTACCTATATATAATTTCATTAAATATATGAAAGAAATTTTTTTCAATCTTACTAAATCAAAGGAAAAAAAATAATTAATACAAAATAATGTGAGTATCCGTCAAATTGATTACAAAACTAAGAATATATATATATATATATATATATATATATATATAGAGAGAGAGAGAGAGAGAGAGAGAGAGAGAGAGAGGGAGAGAGAGAGTACCCACAAAAAATACATAAATTCGATAATAAAAACTTAACAATATATCTACTCCGAGCATTCAGAAAAGCATAATCTTCCTCAACTATGACAACTTTAAACACATAGTTGGGATACAAATTTTGAAAAGAAGTAACAAAAGTTCATAAAAGGCAATCCGTTGTATTAAAACTTTTACATGTGAAATTCGAAGAAGGATCGAACCACAAATAAGGATGATATTTTTGTATTCATCGATTGACTGACATTTCTTCTTGATTTTCAATCTTTTATCTCTCCATTATCGATATGAAAAAAAGCACAAAATCTATTTGTTTAACTAATAAAAAGGAGGATGTTCTTGTGTTTGTATATATTTTCACTATAATTCTAACTCTTTAATTTGATATTTATAGTGTGTCTTTAAATAAGAGAATAGGAAAAGGCACATAATTTTGTTAATACTTCAATAAAAAGGAGAAAGTTACTGAAAGAGGAAAAGTCATCTTTGTATTGATTAGAAAGAAATGGTAGCAGATTAAATGTACCGCTTTTGATTTAGCGATTAATGCACATTGAATTGAATTACATATTAAATTTATTCATTTATTTATTTATAATTATAAAAGTTATATAATAGAAAAAATGAGAAAATAAATAAATGTAAATAGCAGCTTTAGAAGCATGTCACATCCAACTTCATATCCTTCCTTTTTATACACACACACACACATAGAGAGAGAGAGAGATTAAATACAAGATAAAATAAATTTATCTTTAGAAAGGAGAAAGTCACTGAAAAAGAAAAAGCCACGCTAATATTGATTAGAAAAAATAGCAGCAGTTTAAATGTACCGTTTTTGGGTTAGCAATGAATACACATTGAATTGAATTACATATTAAATTTATTCATTTATTTATTTATAAAGATAAAAGTTATAAAAGAGAAAAAAATGAGAAAAAAAGATAAATGTGAATAGTGACTTTAGAAGCATGCCACATCAATAATTTCATACCATTCCTTATATATATATATATATATATATATATATAGAGAGAGAGAGAGAGAGAGAGAGAAAGAGAGAGAGAGAGAGAGAGA
>NC_061115.1:171991404-172006383 GCF_002878395.1 Capsicum annuum | reverse complement strand
ATATATAAATTGATATGTAAATAGATCTTTATATGAAAAGGATATAAAATTTAAAAATACAAAAACAAAATAATTACACTGACTCAACCGCTTCTTAAAATAATAGACGTACAATTCATAGATTAAATATGTTAACATGTAATCATCTACATTAGAAGGTGAAGAGCAAAATATTTACTCTTTCTTGTAATTATAATGATTAAAAATAAATCAGATAATACACTACTTCTCAAAGTTAAAAAGAAAAAGAAGAAATAAATAAAACATAAAGGTTTCTTTTTTTTATGTATATATTTTTTTAAATAAATATACTATTTTTAAAAAATTAAAAATTAAAAAAATAAATGAACAAAACATAAATGATTCTTTTTCGTATATATAAAATTTTTCATAATTACCTCACGTTTATAAAAATTTTAGAATTAATTACCTCATTTTCCTCCCTCGCCTCCATGTTCCTTTATATTTCTCAAATTTTATGTAATGCATATTTATTGATAGTCCTAAAACTTAATCATAACTAAGACCGAATAACGAATATATTTCAATTATTAAATTTTATTTAGCTATCGGTGGATGTTGGTTGCTTTGTATTGCTTTACATGTGATTAATGGAAATAATCTACACACCTAAAAAAATCAATTATAAATTAAGAAACTTGATTAATAATTCGTAAATTTTCAACTACAAATTATTCATTTGAACCAAAAGGAATTATAGACTTAAAAATTGAACTTAAGAGGCATCATAGATAGATATAGAAATAAGACAAAACATATATTATTATATTTTTAATCATTAATTAAAAAATAAAAAGAAAGATAAAATCAATGCATAATTGTCCAAGCTTTTGCCGATATCCACTTCCACAAGCTTTTAACCAATTAATAGCATCTTGTTCTTTTCCAAGTGAAATAAAAACATAAATATCATAGTGAAAATGAAGGATACCCTTCAGTAAAATCACATGAAATAAACTATATGAACTTCTATAGAAAGAAAAATGAAATGAATACATTAATGTCTCGGTATGTACTTCCATAAGCCTAAAAAAATTAATTATAAATTAAGAAACTTAATTAATAATTAGGAAATTTCCAACTACAAAGTTATTCATTTAACCAAAAAGAATTATAGACTTAAAAATTAAACTTAAGAGGCATCATATATAGATATAGAAATAAGACGATACACATATTATTATATTTTTAATCATTAGTTGAAAACAAAAAGAAAGCTGAAATCAAATGTTCGAGCTCTTGCCGATATCCACTTCCACAAGCCTTTCACCATTTAAAAGCTTCTTCTTCTTTTTTTAAGTGAAATGAAAACATAAACATCATAGTGAAAATAAAGAATAACCTTGGTTAAATTGCATGAAATAAAACAAATGAAATTCTATAGAAAGAAAAAATGGAATTAATACATAAATGTTTCGATATCTACTTCCAGCAGCCTATCACTATTCAAAAGTCTTCTTCTTCTTTTCAAAACAAACAAAAGCATGAATATAATAGTGAAAGTGAAGGATGACCTTGGATTGAAACAAAAAAATATGAATTTATATACATAAAAATAAAGGAATACCATAAGTGTAATGCCCTAAATTCAGGTTTCGAGACGTCATACGGTGGTTAGGATCACAAGTGACCCCAAGCTAACCCTTCTACTGGCATAACTCATAAGCAAATGAACAACAAGTATAAATCTATACAAATCTACGGAAAATAACTCTTTTCTGAATATGATAGATACAAAACTAAATTTACAAGATTACAACTCTGCTTTTACAACCAAAACTGAAACGGAATACATCAACTTCTACTGAATGTTTATAAAGCCTCTACTAGTACTGACTATAGGTAGCTGGGTCATGATTCCTGACTATCCCAACTCAATACGACTGAATAAAGAAAATACAACACTATTAGCTCTGCATAACTGACCCAAGTCCTTGAATCAAAAGGACTAATCACTTGCTGACTGGATACCATGAACTGACTAGATCTGAAGGTGCATACTATACCTTGTACCTATATTCCGAGAAAATATAGCCCACATACGAATATGTGGATCAGTACCATGTAAACGTACCGAGCATATGGGGGTGCAATGCATATATAAAATAATATCTTAATATCTTCTCAGTTTATAAAACTATGCATGCTAATATAAATGACTCATTTAACTCGAATTAAATCATCAAAATCATGGATGAATAATACATGTAAAGTAAAACAAGTGAGTCATTACAATAAGTTCTCAATTCACTTCTTCCTTGGTTTCAAACATATAGAGTAATCAAGTTTCAAAACAATTCTCTTTAGAATATATAGTCTTTAAATCTTTCAAAAATAATGACTATCTCAAACTCAATCTTTCAAGAAATTATATTTTCATCTCAGATAGAAGAATACATATACACACTGGGAGTCTCTTACAACTGACATAAACCATGTGAGCTACATGGAGTCCAATGTTCTACCCATGTTGGGGAGAGTCGCCCTATTCCTTGCCATCGGAGTAGAACCTTAAATCATCAATCCAAACACTAGTGATCACTATATAAATCAGCCTCAGGCTCACATCCTATAGGGGCACGTAGTTCTAGGGAAGTACCAAAATAGTTGTATCTCCCGCTCAGTACTAAAGACTACTCCCGGACTTAGCTCAGATCTTTTCAAAAGAAAATCCATTAATAAACAGTTCAAAAGTTCACAACAGGAGCCATCTTGCTGCCCATTTCATAATAATCAATAAAAGTGGATTTCTTTTCTCATCTTGGATTCAAAAACAATTCTTCCTCGACCATCAAGGTCAAATCATTTTTCATTATCTCAAATCATTCAAACCTCAAGGTATTTATAACACATACTTCACAAAATAATAATCTTAAATAGAGTTCAAAACCCATATATCAATATCACAATAAAATCTTTCAAAGTTTCATACTTTATGTCATAAGCATAAAAATAATCACTTAAAAATCAAAATTTCAGCTTTATAGGCAACCATATCAACATTCTCATGTAAACATCATAAGTCATAAATTCATATATTCGAATTCGTAGTAAAGCATATCAAAACATATATCTTTGTAAAGAAAATTAACTTTGGGCACAAGAACGAAAGAATGTTCTTGTTGAAAAACCCCACATACCTTAAACTTGAAGCTTTGAATGACTTTCCGAATGACGTAATGCTATTCACGAACTTTTGGGTGTCTCTCGTAGCCTTCGTAATGGGGATTCCGAATATATAAAAATAATAAAATTCTCACGGTTGAATCTCTAGCTATTGGTATTTTTATGTTGAAACCCTAAAGGTTGTTCTTGGTGATTTTGAGAGAATGTAAACTTATTTTGATGTTGTGGGAGTTTAATCCCGTGTTATAGACATATATAGGGGTGTTTTTGGCACTTGGAAGTGAGGTATGTGGCGCACAACCCATGGCATACCTTAAGGTGTGCGTCGCACACCTTATAGAAGACATTTAAGTGTGCCTTGCACTCCCAATCGCACACATTTGATTAGGCAGCGCATTTCCCATCGCATACCCTTACTGCCTCTCACAAAAATAGGCATAACTCTTCACTCGGATATCAGATTTTTGCGATATTGATATCGTTAGAAAGCTAATTCAATTATCTATAATTTGATAGGTCTTGGGATGAAAAATTCCATGTATATTAAGAGATATTCACGTTTGAAGTTGACCCTTGTAGAATCAAATGTCAAACTTTGGATGAATCAATTGGTCTTAGCTCAACCTTGTTCTAGGTCATTGCTATAAACATTTTCCACCTCCAAACTACTCCATAGACTAGGATAATGATCATGCAAATTGTATTCACGTGAGAATTACTTATATTAGAGCTTAGACGCGCAGGAACGACAGTTAGAATTCTAGCACGAAAATACGGGGTATTACATTTTCTCCCCCTTGGGAACATTCGTCCTCGAATATGGATAATTAACCTGAAACACAGAGGAATATTAGTCTTCAAGCTATCATGTGTAACTGATAGAACTGAATCACTGGATCTCAAGAAAAATGAGCTACTGAACTGGTCTGTAAGTGCATGAATCCTCAAGAAAAATAACTATATGGCTAGGATAGAAACGAGAGTGTCAACTTATGAGTAACCATTACTTTGCACTGGATCTGATATCATGAGAAAGGATGATAGGTTTATGACATGAAAACTCGGGGTATTACAACATCCCCCTCTTGGGATCGTTCGTCCCCGAATGATAATAATTTGATGAAAATACTAGGAAGAGACTATGATACTACACAGGATACTTACGAACTGAATCATGACTTAATATCTGAAACTGAAACTGATGCATGAACTGAGCTAAATGTATAATTTAATTGGATACAAACACATTGCCTCTTGGAATGTACATACGTATAAGACTGCGGATAGTAAGACTAGCTGGAAAATTAAGAATCTATAGGAGCTTATCTCATTGCTTACTAAACTAGATTACAAGCTATATGGACTGGATCATACTTACTACCCATACTCAAATGGAGTATTTCTTTAGCACTTTTCTACAAAATTCTAGTAACATTACGGAGCAATGGATTTGGGCTTGATCTGAACAAAACATCGGACTAAGGAATCACAACATTGATATAAATCTATAGCATTGAATAAAAATATATAACTCATAAACTAAGATAGGATTGCTAGGACTCAGGCAACGCAAATTCTTACTTTCAAGCTTAGCATCACTTCTCAAATGCTCTCTTAACTATACTATTCCCCTTAAATACCATACTCATTTGATTCAACTTATAATTCTCACATAGGCACTGATAAATCTTTCTGCAAGGTCTAACGTAAACTAAGTCCTCTCACCAAGGCCAAGACTAACTCAAAAATCATAAGATACAATATGCCACTCCACAATACTAGTCTAAATCACACAATTCAATATTCTATATCTTCTTAGAGCTCACACCCTAAGCATAACATGCCTTACCACTTTAATGACTAATTTAAAACTCTTGATATGGATTCACTAGTGCATATTGCATTCATCATCTTACACCCAACATGACATTCAAGCCTATCATTAAAAATCACATATAACTTTAAGGCAAATACCCATAAAGGCATACTGTGCATATTTTCTAAACCTTTATCAACGACAATTTTCTTGCACTATTCTTAAAAACATACACATAATTTCTAACTAACCATGACATGTATCAAAGACTTGTCCTCAATCTTACTTCACACTTTAGCCTTAGATAGAAAAGTATAAATAATCCTTCTTAATGAGGGTCATCAACTCTCTCACATCTAAACCATTGCTTATCCACTATCATCGCCACTATCTTAACATAGGAAGAGGTCACCGAAGGGCTAACACATAAGAACCTGAAGCACGGAAACTACAATACATAACATTAACACTTATCTTAGGCCTGAGGAATAAAATATCAAAGGCATGGATTCATTAAATAAATCTAAGCTGAGGATATGCATGATCTAATGGGAACTTCACTAATATCATGGGTTTAAAAATTGGTCATACTCTAAAACATGAGTTCATACTTATCATGAGCTATTCAACATAAGACTGCAGTTCATAGATTCATAAGAGATAACTCGAATCACAGAGTGAAGCTGTTACATGCTTGCTAGAAGCTAAGAATGGGCTTGAGCACACATGATAGGTATAAGCATAGGCCTGTGGCATGGATTTGTCAAGCAAGTGATGGATTTGGTGTTGTAATGACTGAAATCCAAGGAATACTCTAGAGTAAGAAGGGATCACTATCTCATTATAACTCATTATTGACATGTATCATAATCTAATTCTCAAAACTCGATTTGGTTCTTCACTAACCATCTCCCCCTTAGGTCAAAGCTGGTATTCTAAGTATGATGGTCTACTCCTTATCCTTGAGATTAAGCCATAATTTCATCATTCTATTATCTACACATAAATTCTAAACTCACAAGAATAAACTAATTTTGAACTTACCGACTTCATTCTTTAACAACCCATCCATATGTCATCTTTAATTCCTAGCTTCAATAATCGTCATCAAAGACTTACACTCTCATTTGCAACCATATCTATATCTCTAATCACATAATCATAGCCTACCAAGATCACACTTCTATACTTATATTTTTCCCAAACCATGAGAATAATAATAATACTTAAAAGGCTCAATATCTTCAATCATAACTCCTTAACTTATTTTTTAAGAACATCATGAATTATCTAGCTAGCCTTTCTCCACCTAGAAACTCAACATTACTACTAACCACACAATATACAATAATCCTCGAAAAATAATGCAGACCCATAGCACCTTGGGTACACCTCTACACCATACTTAATTACAAACACATGATCTTACACTCTTGCATACACTGTTCAGGCCTACTAGATCATCTCTATATCACTAGCATCAACAACCGAACCATCAACTATTCAAACTTAATATCTAGAGATAAACATGATTTACAACCCAATCTCACACACAATTCTCCCTTCAAAACTATAGAACACAACATTAAGAAAGACTCGTACACAATGACAATCGATCATAATCATATGGCCTATCTTATTCATAATCCGTTAACACATCCTCCTTCTTCCCATTATTACTATTTACCCATCTTCACACCTAAATTACTTCCATAACTCTATAAATTTCAATCAAACTTCCTCTTGCCATCTTAGGAATGCCTAAATTAGCAATACTCAACCACCAAGTACTTCCATCAAAACCTATACTTTCCTATCACAACAAATACCATCAATAACTCTTTTTATACTTCAAGCAAACAACAATCCACCTTAACCAATAATCTCCTTCTCTAACTTCACTAAACTAACAAATAAGGGTATATCACTTCATTACTAATTCAATCATAAGCAAAAATTCAGCTATACATATTCAATAAATCAACCTTACCACCTTTCTTGTCACTACACTTCTAAACCCAAACTTTCAACCAATACAAGAACAACAAGATAAACAACAAGTTTCTAGTGAATTGAAATAGGCCTCACACGGCTTCACTAGACTTTGTGTAATACCCCAGGAAATTTTTCATTGAAATTTGTGCGTAAACGTGTTGGGTTCTATCTTCTAGAATGAATTAAAAATTTTCCATATGGAATGTCTTAGATTATGACCCACCATTGCAAAAAGTATCAAATAATCTTTCCAACGATATGTGGATCATCCAAAACGGACACCCGAGCGACGAGTTATGAATATTCTAATCGAACCGTGAATAGTAGTGAACAGTAAAACGTGCAGAAAAAAGTACTGAGGCCTGCCGTATTTTTGCTCCAAATTTAAACGATCATAACTCCTTGTACATAATGATATGAGTGATCTACTATATATCAACAAAAAGCTCTACAAGTCCTCTTTCCAATGAAATTGGTTTCATCCAATTTGTCTATTGGAGCAAAAAATTATGGTCGATCTACTTCAACCTATCAAAAGTGAATTTTTGGGTCAATTTCAAATGATCATAAATCCTCGTACACAATAATCTAGGTGAGATACTATATATCAACGGAAATATATGAGAGTCCTCTTTCTAATGAAATTGGTTTCATCTAATTTGGATATCGGAGTAAAACGTTATGGTTGATCTACTTCAAACTATCAAAATAGTCCACCAAAGAATAAATTCGAGAATTATTTGATTTTTAGGGGCGTTTTGGTCATTCCTCCTTACCCAAAATCTGTCCAAACCCTATATTAAAGCCTATTAGAAGCATTATATGTTACATTTCATCAAATTCCCTCAAAAAGAAAACCCTAAGCTCCTACATCCAACTTCAAGAACCTCTAAAGTTCACCATTAATTCTGCAAATTTATTCAAGATTTCAAGTTCCTAGTTCAAAAACTCCAAGAACCATCATTTAAAGGCACGATTAACATCTCAAAAATGAGTATCGATCTAAAGTTCATCATTCAAGGTATGTGGGGGTTTTCAACAAGAACTCTCTTTCGTTCTTGTTCCCAAAAGTAATTTTCTTTACAAAGGCATGATTTTTATTTGATTTTTATGAATTTGAAGCATGAACCCATGTCTTATGATGATTATTATGAAATATTGATATTTATAATTTTGAAAGATGAATTTACATATGTGGTGATATAAAGTATGAATCTTGAACAATATTTATCATGATTTTGATATTTGGTTCATGAATCCCCTTTGGAAATTATGTTTTTTTTTTTGAGAAAGTGTGTGTTATAAGAATGTTGATGTTGAATATTTGAGATATTTTGAATGATTTGACCTTTTGGTCTTAATGGAGTTATTTTGAACTCGAGTATGAAAGAAATCCACAACATGGTTGATTTTGATAGATGGGAAGCATAATGGCTCCCGATGTATATTTATATATTACTGAAATTGTTTTGTTGTGGATTGTCTTTAAAATGATCAGAGCTAAGTTCGGGAGAAATCTTTAGTACCGAGTGGGAGGTATAAAGCGACCTTACTTCCCTAGAACTACGTGCCCCCATAGGAGTGAGCCTGAGGCTAATTTATATAGTGATCACTAGTTTGTGTGGATTTGATATCGATAGTCCTACTCTGATGGCAAGGATAGGACGGCTCTCCCCAATGTGGGTTGTACGTTGGACTCCATGTAGCTCACATGGTTTATGTCGGTTATAGGATCTCCCAGTGTGTGTGTGTTTCCTTGTGTCTATGGTGAATGGTGAAGTGATTTGAAAGTGGAATTGTGAAAGTTATTCTTTCAAAAGATTTAAATGATATTTACATTATGAGAATTGATATTCTTGATGAACTGAAAGTGATTGACAAATTATATGATGACTCACATGTGTTATTATACTTATTTCATTCTCTCATGATTATGATGATTTTCTTCGGGCTATGTGAGTCTTTCATACATCCTGCATATTTCTTATAAATATTTATGATGATGATATTTATAAAACTGCATACACCCCCATATACTCGGTTCCTTTCCATGGTACTGACCCACATCTTTGGATGTGGGCTGTATTTTCCCGGAATGTAGGTTCAGGTGCTCAGTTCCAGGTTCGACAGTGATTCTTTGGGCACGCTGTTCTAGATCCTCTGTCGTGGTGAGTTCTCATGTTTCGAGGACGTGATGTCTGATGTTGGTTTCATAGAATTATTTACATTTGATAACTGAGTATGAGTCAGTTGGGGCATGTCTCAATGGCTCGCTGGTTTTATTGATTTTCTTAGAGGCTTGTCAGACTAGTATAGATGTTGGGAGTTGACTAATAAGTTGTATTTTGTTATCTTTCTGAAATTCTTTTATTCTTGGACGATGATTACTCTGTTGATATTTGAGGGTTATTTATGAAAACCCCGTTGATTCGTGTTGAACTGAATGAAAATGCCTCAAAGGGTTAGCTTGGGGCTACTCGTAGCCTCAAACACCGTGTGACGCTCCGGGGCTCATTTTCGGGGCGTTGCACTTTGGTTTTGTATTTTGAACAAGAAAATTAGATGAATAACAAAGCAACTATGCTAGTGAATCAAAATAGGCCCCACACGACTTCACTAGACTTTGATTTTTCACAAACACAATGATAACAAAATTACATAATACTAGAGATAGAAACTTGACACACAATATTCAATGATCTAAGAATACACCTTACTATATCTTAATTGAATAACTCGTAAGAACGAGGGCATAAATTTAAATTTGAGGGACTTATAACATACTAGAAGGCTCCTCTCAAGCTGCTTGGTGTAACTTCTGAAACTTCTTCTAGCAAATATAAGAGCATTATCTAGGGTGGAACTGAAACTTGTTGATCGTGCTATCTCAAGAATACTACATAGATAGGGAAGTATAGATTTACATTACGAATTTTGGGAGGAATCTAAAAACACATCTGACTTGGATTTAGTGCACGATTTTTACAAACATGATAAAGAAATTCAATCTTCGGAACTCAAAAGCACTGAAGGGATACTTTCTAGCTCTCTTACAATCCCATAACTATCTATGGAGACTTAAGCTTAACTGTTTCTGATACCTTGAAAATGAGGCAGAGTTGGCCAGAATAGAGTAAGATGAGAATTTATATAAGTTTCTTAGAGAATTTATATAAGTTTCTTGGAGAACCTTTTTATAGCAAGATCTTAGACTTGAAAGAATGGAGACATTTCCTAAATGCCTTGTAGCCTCTCGAAGAAAAGTACAGACGTCTCCGTACCATTTCGCAAAACTCTACTAGACACGGCTTCATAGACACCCTAGGACACTTGAACTCTGTGCTCTGATACCAAGTTTGTAACACCCCAAAATCAGGTCCCGAGATGTCACACGGAGCTTAGGATCACAAGTGACCCCAAGCTAACCCTTCTACTGGCATAACTCATAAGCAACTAAATAAAAAGTATAAATCTATACAAATCTGCAAAAAATAACTCTTTTCTGAATATGATAGATAGAAAACTAAATTTACAAGATTACAACTCTGCTTTTACAACCAAAACTGAAATGGAATACATCAACTTCTACTGACTGTCTATGAAGCCTCTACTAGTAATGACTATAGGTAGCTAGATCATGACTCCCGAATATCCCAACTCAATACGACTGAATAAAGAAAATACAACACTATTAGTTCTGTATAACTGACCCAAGCCCTTGAATCAAAAGGACTCATCACTTGCTGACTGGATACCACGAACTGACTGGATCTGAAGGTGAATACTATACCTTGTACCTATATTCCGAGAAAATGTAGCCCACATACGAATATGTGGGTCAGTACCATGGAAACGTACCAAGTATATGGGGGTGCAATGCATATATAAAATAATATCTTAATATCATCTCAGTTTATAAAATTATGCATGCTGATATAAATGACTCACTTAACTCGAATTAAATCATCGAAATCATGGATGAATAATACATGTAAAGTAAAACAAGTGAGTCATTACAATAAATTCTCAATTCACTTCTTCCTTGGTTTCAAACATATAGAGTAATCAAGTTTCAAAACAATTCTCTTTAGAATATATAGTCTTTAAATCTTTCAAAAATAATGACTTTCTCAAACTCAATCTTTCAAGCAATTATATTTTCATCTCAGATAGAAGAATACACACACACACTGGGAGTCTCTTACAACCGACATAAACCATGTGAGCTACATGGAGTCCAACGTTCTACCCACGTTTGGGAAAGTCGCCCTATTCCTTGCCATCGGAGTAGGACCTTAAATCATCAATCCAAACACTAGTGATCACTATATAAATTAGCCTCAAGCTCATATCCTAGGGGGGCATGTAGTTCTAGGGAAGTACCAAAACAGCTATACCTCCCGCTCGATGATAAAGACTACTCCTGGACTTAGCTCAGATCTTTTCAAAAGAAAATCCACTAATAAATAGTTTAAAAATTCACAACGGGAGCCATCTTGCTACCCTTTTCATAATAATCAATAAAAGTGGATTTTTTTTCTCATCTTGGATTCAAAAACAATTCTTCCGCGACCATCAAGGTCAATCATTCTTCATCATCTCAAATCATTCAAATCTCAAGGTGTTTATAACACATACTTCACAAAATAATAATCTTGAATAGAGTTCAAAATCCATATATCAATATCACAATAAAATCTTTCAAAGTTTCATACTTTATGTCATAAGCATAAAATAATCACTTAAAAATCAAAATTTCAGCTTTATATGCAATCATATCAACATTCTCATGAAAACATCATAAGTCATAAATTCATATATTCAAATTCGTAATAAAGCATATCAAATCATATATCTTTGTAAAGAAAATTAACTTTGGGCACAAGAACGAAAGAATGTTCTTGTTGAAAAACCCCACATACCATAAACTTGAAGCTTTGAATGACTTTCCGAATGACGTAATGCTATTCACGAACTTTTAGGTGTCCCTCGTAGCCTTCGTAATGGGGATTCCGAATATGTAAAAATTATAGAATTCTCACGGTTGAATCTCTAGCTATTGGGGTTTTATGTTGAAACCCTAAAGGTTGTTCTTGGTGATTTTGAGAGAAAGTAAATTTATTTTGATGTTGTGGGAGTTTAATCCCGTGTTATAGACATATATAGGGGTGTTTTTGGTACTTGGAAGTGAGGTATGCAGTGCACAACCCATGGCAGACCTTAAGGTGTGGGTCGCACACCTTATAGCAAACATTTAAGTGTGTCTCGCACTCCCAATCGCACACATTTGATTGGGCGGCGCATTGCTCATCGCACACTCTTACTGCCTCCCACAAAAATGGGCATAACTCTTCGCTCAGGTATCAGATTTTTGTGAAATTGGTATCGTTGGAAAGATAATTCAATTATATACAATTTGATAGGTCTTAGGACGAAAAATTCCATGTATATTAAGAGATATTCACGTTTGAAGTTGACCCTTGTAGAATCGAATGTCAAACTTTGGATGAATCAATTGGTCTTAGCTCAACCTTGTTCTAGGTCATTGCTATAAACATTTTCCACCTCTAAACTACTCCATAGACTAGGATAATGATCATGAAACTGGTATTTACGTGAGAATCACTTGGATTAGAGCTTAGACGCGTAGGAACGACGATTAGAATTCTAGCACGAAAATATGAGGTATTACAATAAGGTATCATTAACTTTTGTATTAAATATTTAGGGGTTATAAGTAGCCGTTTGGCCATGAAAACTAAAATTTTTCGGAGTTGGAGTTGAAGTTGGAGTTGGAGTTGTGTTTGGCCATGTCTTTTTTGAATTTTTTTTTTTTTTTGAAAAAACTCTTTTAAATATGATTTTCTACCCCAACTTTTACTAACTATCAAAATCACCCACCCCTACTCCAATTTGTTAAATTGAACATATTTTTTTATGAAAAAGATGTATCACCGATTTATATTTTTAGCATATATATGGTATAAACTATTTATATTTGAATAGTATAATAAAGATGTACACAATATTATATATATATATATATATATATATATATATATATATATATAATCAAATTAAAAATAAGAATAATTTGTGGCAGTGGTAAACTAATATGCTACAACTTTATTAATTCCATAAATATAGAAAACGATTATCCATTATTAATTACACGACTATAATTCCTTAAACGTTCGTATCACAACAGAAAATTTATTATTATTATTATATTATAGTAATTAGGATCATTAGCAATAAAATAATGTCTTAAATAAGAGAGAAAATTAAATAAGAGAGAAAAATAATAATGAGAGAGAAAAAAAGATATATATTAATTAGGATAACATTACGTTTGAAATTATAATTATCTTATTACATTTGAAATTATAATTATCTTATTCTTTAAAACTGTTATATATGTAATATTGAAAAAGTAATGTTATAAGGAGAGTTTTATGTAAAAATTTAAAAGATTGGGGTTATATGTAATAATTAGAAAATTGTGAAAACACCAAAAACCTGTTTTCCCTTTTCAAAAAAAAAATTTGGAATTATTTTCCGAATTTTCATGGCCAAACACCACAATTTCCAACTCCGAAAAATTTTTTCGGAAAAAGGAAAAAAAAATTCATGATCAAACGGGCCCTTAATATTAAATCATGAATAGCTTGAGAGTTATAAATATTATTAGTAGAAATTAATTAGATGAGTTACCGAAACATTTTTTTTCTTTTATTATATAATAAATAGAGTTTAAATGTGGTGACTTTTGATTTTTCTTTAAACACACAAATATTTAAAATAAGGAGAAAACTCAACAAATATCCAAAAAAAAACACAAAAAAAATTAATAGGTTTGAAGGCCTCTAAAGCATACCAAATAGAATTGACTATTGATCTCCTATATATATATATTGATTTGGATCAGACCAAACATAACTTCTACAGTAGGCATCAATTGCTTTAATTATCTTGACATGAAGAAAAAATCAGTGGATCCAATAAATTTATATGTCAAAAAGAATACTTTACACTAGTTAGACTATCCCTGCAGAGGATTGTTTCTTAAGTTGTTCAAGATCCATCTCTCTTTGTGCTCTTCTCAATCAAAGGTTGTAACAGGATTAGAGAGTGTACTTTTCCTGTAGACAGAGGGATTCTCAAGGGGGGTTTGGATTGACTTTTTTTTAAGTGTCTTAAAAGCTAAAAATTAAAAGTCAAAAGCACATAGTAACCTACTTTTGATTTTTGAATTTTTTGATACTTTTTAAATTTAAATTAAAGTGCTTAAAAATAATTTTTGTCTTTCTCAAACACCTTCAAAAATAAAAAAATATTTAAAAATAAAAAAAATACATAAAAATAACTAAATCCAAACACCCTCTTAAGTTAAAGGCAATTCTCCACAAGTGTATCCAAATGCTAAAGGATCTTATCCCTCTCAGCCTGTATAGCACCACCAAAAGATATTAATTTTTTTTCCTCAAAAAATCGACTAAATTAATTTAATTGTAATTTTAACAAAAATTAAACATTCCCATGGGGATACATGCACTACGCATAAATTGCACAAGTTTTCACCTAGAGCTAAGGGTGTTAAGTGGGCCGAGCCGAGTCAATCCGAAATCGGTCCATGAAATTTTATCGTGTTGTGGGACGGTCCGAATCCGGGCCTGATTAAGTGGGTCGGGTTGGGTCCGGGTCCAACAGTAATTTTTTTAAAAACAACCCTGAACCGGCCCACATAGTCCATCCGGTCTAACCCACCTAAACCCGATTAAAAATCCAATCAAAATCGGTCAAAAATAAAAAAAAGTTTTTTCCAATATATACTATATATACCTACCTATATACATTTTAAATACGTTAAACAATATATATACACTATATATATAGTATATACTACATTAGAATTTAAAAAATATATACACAATTACACGTATATACGTAACATTCAATATATACGATTATACATACTACTTTAAATAAAACATATACTACAATATATATATATATATATA
>NC_061115.1:171925169-171988404 GCF_002878395.1 Capsicum annuum | reverse complement strand
TGTATATGTTAAATATATACGTCTACAGAAGATATATACATATATATATACGTGTCATTCAATATATATGTACTACTTTAAATAAAACATATACTACAATATATATATTACAATATATAATTATATATATAGTTATATATTAATTTATAAAACATATACTCATGTGTACGTTAAATATATATCTATAGATGATATATATACACATATATAAATTAATAATACTTGATAGTAAATTAATAATTTATTGAAACTAAGTTTTAATTAAATCTAATTTTTTTTTCTAAAAAAAAAAAACTTAACCGGGCCGGGCTGATTAACCGGCGGGCTTGGGACGGCTTTGGTCCGGGCCGAATTAACCGAGCCCAAAACAGAAAATAACCCATCCCAGTACCCTGCAGCCCGTGCGCTGACCGGGCCGAGTTTGCTTAGTTGGCCGGGTCGGGTTGGGTTAGCCCGACCCGTTTGACAGGCTTACCTAGAGCCCATTTGGAGCATATACTATACTCCATCCATCCTAATTTATGCAATATTTTTCATTTTCCTAAATTCATTTATATGAACTTTGATCAACAGTATTTTAAAATATTATATTTTTTGATCATATTAACATGAGAACAATCTTATTTTATACTCTCATATTTTTAATTTGTTGGTCTTATTTCCCTTCTTTATTCATTTAGAAAGGGTTATTTTCCTATCTTGACAACACTTTAATTTCAATTTTTCATATGATATGTTTAAGTCTACAACATTAAAGGATATTTTGATATATTCTATGTATTTTTAATCTAAACTTACGTTATTCAAAGTATTTCTTACTTTCTTAAACTCTATGTCAAATTAAAATCAAATCAAACAAATAAATTGGAACATAAGATGTATAGTTTTTAAATATTTAAATTTAAATTTTACAATATTGAGCTGAGTTAATCCAATTTAGGAGTCGTTTGACCATAAGAATGATTCACTTCCTTTTTTTTTTTCAAAATAACTTTGAGTTTATTTCAAAATTGATGTTTATATACAATTTTTTCAAATCCAACTTGAATTTAGATTCCAAATTTGCGGAAGTGTTCCAAACTTGTTTCTAACTCTATCTTCATAAATTTCAAATAAAGTGCTTGTTTCCCTTTTTTTTCACAAAAAATATAATTAAATACAATTTTATCTTTATAAATTTCAAATAAAGTAAAAAATATTGAAAATCTATAACCAAACGTGTTCTTAGCTTCAAAGAGTATTCAAATTAATTATCTATAATCTATATCTATAATTTCTATCAATATCTATAATATATTAAAAGTGCGAAGAACCTTAGAAAAGTGATTTGAATTTTTTGTCCTTCATTAAAAGATTCTCCTTTAGACAAAACTGTCTTTTCACCTTTTTAAATTTATTATTTAATTATTTTTATTATATTAACTAGACTGCTAAAATATATGAGACTCCTAAAATATATGGAATGAAAATCAATTAATATTTTTCTTTGTATTGTTCAATTATAAAAATACTCCTAAAATAGGATAGAAAAATACTCATAAAATAGTATAGAAAAATACTTCTAAAATATGATTCTATTAAGGAAATACTTCTATAAACATTGAGATACACGTTAAATTAGAGAAGAAACTAATTTATTTATTGGGAAAACATGATTGATGCTCATTTAAATTGATTTGGTTGCATATCTAGATTGATGGATGCTTAATTTTCTAACCTTCAATTTCTTCACTATATTTGTCAATATAATATAATTCAACGTGTGTGTATATATACATCTTCTTTGTTTTCATTCAAGTCATTCTTTAGTATCAAATTTTTCACTCAGACAAGAATTATTTTCACCAAAACTGAAGCTTTGTGATCACTATTGTATTATTTTGTTGTAGTTTACAGGTCGTAGATGAATTTACAGGTGGTAGAAGAATGTCGGTCGGTTTTGAGGAATTTTTTTAGGTAAAAGTTAGGTTTAATTGTATTGTTTTTATATCGCTGTTTTGAAAATTTTTTTAGCGTAAAGGTAAAGTTTAGTTGTATTATTTTGATCCCTCTATTGTCGTATTATTTTATTATAATTTACAGGTGGTAGATGAGTGTTGAATGACTTTGAGGAAATTTTTGTGTAGAGATTAGATTTAATTATATTGTTTTGATGTCTCTATCAACGTACTGTTTTGTTGCAGTTTACAGGTGCTAGATGAATGTCGATCAATTTTGAGAATTTTTTTAATAAAGATTAGGTTTAATTAAATAAATTTCCCAAAAGATGTTGAATTTAATTATTATATTCATTTTTATTATTTAAACAAATATGCTAACGTTTGAACTCAATAAAGTGAAACACACGTGCGTACACCTAAATAAGTAATGAAGAAACATATAAGCTAACTCATGACAAATGAGAGAATTTAATTTATTAAAAATTACTATCCTAAAAATTACACACTATATTATTTTTTTTTTGGTTAAATTACACACTATATTAACTACATAATTTAATGGTAAGTTGGTAACATCGACACGTTTATTTGCTAAAGAACTGTCCCACTAGAAGTGTTAGTAGTGTTTCGCGAACTGTTCTTCCTGTTAACCATTTAAGTTCTCACTTTGTTTTTTTCAACATTCAAATTTTCTCTGTTCCTCATTGCCAAGATAACTAACTCCCTCCCAAAGTAATGGAATCAAGTAGAGCCATTTCTGGCAAAGAACAGTCACAAACCCTAGGCCATAAAGACGACGACGTATTATCAGAATCAGAAGATGAAAGAGGGGCAGAAGATGGAGTACCACAACTGGAAGAAGAAATTCAAAAACTGGAACAGCAAGTTAACCAAATGGCAGACAAAATTTTAGATTACAGATACACAATTCCGGGTCAGCTTAAAACTACTCTTGATTCCATTCTTGCTGCTCAAAGACCCGTTTACGATACCCGTCAGGGACCTGAATCTCAACCTGGGTGCTCCAATTACCCATCCACATCTGGTACGTTTCTATGTTTCTTCTTATTGGAATGTTTTTGGCCAATACTTTTTCAAATTCCGAGTTTTGGGGGGTTTGCGACTTCCACTCACAAAATTTTAATCCTTTTTTGGAGTAAAGTGCATGTCAAAATACAACTTCAAGTTCCATAGATCACCAAAAACTGAATAAGTTTTCGTTCAATGTCAAAATCTATGATGAGGATCCCAATTAGTTTGGGATTGAGGGATAGTTGATTGGTTGATTTTTTTTTTTTTTTTTTTTAGCATTGATTGACTGTGTTTTATGTCGTGTCATTTTTAAATAGGAACATTATAGTTTCGATGGATGCTATCTATTGTACTGCACCATACTTTTCTTGTAGGTTTATCCTTCAAATTTGATGTGTGCCTATATGCAGCGACGTGAAACGATACAATCTATTTAAACATTGTATTCATTAAAAAAATATAGTATGATACAATACAGTACAACACAATCCCATACAATGCGATGCACACAATTCTGCACACAATTAGGTAGATGGAAAGAAATCAACTAGCTTCTTTGTTTCTGGTAAGATTTGAACCTTAGCAGTCTATAGTCGTTATTCCAGCTTCATTAACCGGAACTGCTACGCAAAACATTAGGTACTTTTCTCCATTTGTTACAGATAGAAGGAAATTCATAATACAAGAAGACTACAGTTATCAATTGGTGCTAGAAGCACATAATAGAGAATGGTGCAATTGAAATAGGATCTATTGTTTCGTTGTGAATAAGAAATTGCCTATTTTACCTTATAAAGAAAGAAGTTTGTCCATCCTAGTTCTGTACAAATTAGGGGTCATTTCGTTGGTAGAATAAGGATAATAATCTCGGGATGTTCCATGGGATCATAATACAAGAAGATTGATTGTAGTATTATTTTGTGGTTGTCTTGTTTCTGTTATTATATGTTGTTCTGGTACTACCTATTGTTTCTTGCCTCTATATTACATTTTTTTCTAGACTGCTGTTGTCTAGAGGGGTCTATTGGAAACAACCTCTCTACCTCACCTCTGAAGTAGTGGTGCGGATTGCGTACACTCAAACCTCCCCCGACCCTACTTTTATGGGATTATTCTGGGTATGTTGTTGTTGTTGTGTTTGGTAATGGGTATTATTTAGTTCCAAGATTATTTTATCCCATCATTTATACTAAGTAATCACATTGAAACGGTTGGTTAAAATAATCTCATGGGATATCTCAACCCATGGGGTAACCTTGTCTATGCCATCTCACCAGCCAAAGACCTCTTATAGTTAAATTCTCAGGCAGCATGTCCTTGTTACTCAAGCTACTAATCAGGGGTGGTTGTTAGAGTTTAGACTTTGGTGTCAGCCGAGGCCCGAGAGTCCAAAAACGTTGTGTAAATATTCTACACTGAGTTTTGAGGAGATCATAGGTAGAGAGGAGACCTAGGCTGACATCATTGTTGTTTACTTTGAACTTGAACCTGTTTCGTGTTTTGAAACTCATACATATTGTAAAAAGGATGTTCTTCTGTTCTTAACCCTTGAACTTCTTTCTCTGTTCACTAAGGCCTTATATGAGTTGGTGAATGCCTGGGTAAACTTGAAGAGCTGTGAACTATGATGGTGTCATAGATCTCTGTTGATGTTGAGTTTGTCATGTCAAATCTTCTACTTTGCTCTAGGATGCAGGCTTGCATCCACCAAACTAGTCATTCATGTTTTCTGTGGTCATGTACAAAAGGTTTTGTGCGGTTCTAGCTAGATATATCATGGGCATCAAACTAGTTAAGCTGCTTTAGCCGTCTGCCTATGTTGTGTACTCTAAGTTTGGGCTTAGCTTGACCAATCGAGTTAATCCACTATGTGAAGATGGGTTTTCAGTCTTCTTTTCATGTTCTTGTGTTCGTGATGGTTGGAAATAGAGTATTGTCATATGAATTGAAATTTGAAACTGTATTGAAGGATGATTTGTGTTTATTAGCTTTGACTCACTGAGTTAAGCCATTATGTGAAAAATGAGTTTTCCATTATTCTCATTTTCTTGAGTTCATGATGATTGAGAAAAGCGTATTACCTTCTTATTGGAACTCTGGGCAACTATATATCAGTATCACACTATCAAACACTGCAACACACAATGGAACCTTGAAGGGACTTAGATTTTTTAAGGAAAATGAATATGGAACCAAGTGAATCACCTATGTGCTTGAGCTATTGCTTCACCTCCTTGCTTGAGCTTGGTGCTTCACCTACTTGTTTAGACGTCCTACTTGCTTACGAGGACGACTCTCGTGTTTGAGGGAATTAATGACCTACTTGTCTAAATAGGTGACCCACCTACTTATTTATGTGACCCATATTAAATGAAATAAAAAAAGAAAAGAAAATTAAATGAAATAAAAAAAGAAAAGAAAACCAAGGGAGGGGCGATCCAAGTGCCCAAGGTCATTTAAGGCCAAAGCTAAATTCTATCTTTCATTTTGCTCACTTCTCGCTTGAATAAAAGCTGATTTCTCTCCCAACCAGTCGCCCCCTTTCTCCTCTAGGGTTCTTGAGAATTGTTCTCTCTGAACAGCCCCAATAATCACCCTCTCCCCTCTAAAGCTTCAAGTACTATGGAGGTTTCTTCAAGGGAAATAAGTGGAGGAAATCATAGGATTTTGCAGCCCTAGGCTGTCCTCTCCTCCAATGTTTAAGGTAAATATTTCAAGTTTAAGCTCGGGTAGAAACTGAAGTAAGCAGTGATCTGAATCAAAGCTCACTGCTAGTAAAATGATTAGAAAAGAAATCAGCTGAGATAGAACTGCGTGTCCCTTGTCCCCAAACAATATAATCTAATGATCAAAGCGAAGTTTAAACATAATAATAAAAAAGAAAAAAGTAGTTTGCGATGTGGTTTATGAGCAAGTTCCATCATAATGCAGTTGTGTGCAAAACTATCTGGAGATGCTACAATATTTTTGTTGAGCGACCGGTGTTTCCTCTTCCTTTTTCCTCTTTTAATAAATGTTGAAGGAAGGGTTTGTTTCTCAATGAACAGTCTTCACATTATCTAAGCAGGAGTATGTGTTCGTAAATTGTTTTAGTTCCTCTTGATAATACTACAAGTAGTTTCTCAACTGTCTGTAAAATTTTCAGGAATGGGTTGCTTTTGCAAATGTGCTTTTCCTCCTTTTTGTACAGTGTTCCCTGATTGTCCTGCATTTGATAAACCCTTTCTCCTTTTCAATAATTTTTGGACCAGTGCCTTTAAAATGATGAATCATTGCTTGATATTTCTCTCTTTGGTTTTCGGCTTTTTCACAGAATGAAGTACTCTCCCATTGTCTTCAATCAGGAGGTGCTTTAAATCTGTAAGATTTCCTGGTTAACTGTTTAAGTTGGAGACAAAATTCTAAAACAATATTATAGGGGTAGTGGTAAAAATCACAGACCTTAAGAAAAATAAGCCCATGTTTTATACGAAGAACTCTAGGAACTAGAAGTCAATAAGATAGCTATCTGGCTCTGAAAGTAGTAAGAGGGGGATGAATTACTCTTTTTCGACTTATCAGTCGACTTGTTATGTCAACAGTCGACTAACGAGACAGTATTGAGAAAGCTATTTGAACACTGGAAAGGCAATTGTTGAAAGTAAATATGACACAATATTTTATACTGGTTGGGGACCCTGATGGGTCTTACTCCAGTCCCCTCGGATTGCAAGGTATTCTACTAGCTCTTCTTTAGTTGAATCAAAATAGTACAAGTATCGAGTATAACATTTTGGCTTTTACTCACCCTCTTCTTTTCTTTTCCCCCTCTTGACACAAAGCCTCACCAACTATGTGTCTTTTTCCTCTCTTTTTGAATACACAGTAATCTTCTAGTGAATTCAATGCTTAATAAAAGTAGAGCAAAGAGCTAGAGAAGGTTGACACAAGTTGTATATCTCTTCCTTAATCTTCCATCTTTTAAATAGTAGAGGACCATTTGGAAAATTCAAAATAAGAGGCAACCCAAGAGATTTGATCCATGGAAATGGGATGTGAAATATCCTATTTCAAAGAATAAGGTTGGGCCATAATTATGATCCTTAACTATCCTAAACCCGCGATCTTCCTTCCTTAAAGATGAGATCTTGAGATACCCAAATGGTCTTCGATTCCTTGGTGCAAGATTTGATTCCTCTTTCCTTTGGTGCAAGAAACTGTAGTCAATTCTTGAAGGAGATATTGATATCTTTCCTTTTGGGCATCCGTTTGATTGATACTCCTCCCTTTTGAGCCTTTTGCCAAGTATCCTCGATTATTTTTTATACCTAAAACCTGCAAAGTTGTCTTACATTGGAATTAAACATTATCAGGTTCCACCTTCTAGGATAGAGAATTAATAAGGTTTTGTTGTGATCCCCTGGAATGTTCAAGCCTTCGATATATTTGGAACCTTATAAACCGTTGAACAATTGTTGACCATTCAATGTGGGGTCTCTAGTGTAATAAAAGGAAAGAGGAATGAATCAATCCTCTTTCAATTATATTTAATTGCCTGCTTTTGCTTTACCTTATAAAAAATGAAATGTTTTTTTTTTGCTCGAGAGCTTCAAGTTCATAAGAGTGATTAGGACCTACATGCACTTTAATCATAGATTTCCTCATTAAGGTTTTATTTTTGTCATTAGTTGGAGCCTTGAAAAATGCCTGCCGTATTTTAATGCGATACATGCAAAGATCGGTGTCCTTGTGTTGATATTCTTCAGTAAACGTGTGAATTTACAGTTTTGTATTCTTGGTAATCATTATCCTGATCACTGTGACAGATGTTGAAGGGTGTGGTGCCTCCTTAGCTGGAGAGGTGCAGAAAGAAGCTGAGAAAGCGCAGCTCCTTAAACAGAAGATAACAAGTAATGCATCTGCCCTACCTATTGTACTGAACAGGATGAAGGAAGGTATGGCGAGGATTGACAAACTACAGTCTAGCAAAAAGGTCATTCATTCTGCCTTTAAAAGGGGAAGAACTACCCGATAAGCCCCTGCTAAATCTGCTCACTCTGGTATAGAACGCGTAGTTCCTTATTATGGTTAACAACATTGACTGTTGCGTAACTTGTGAACTGTCTTGCAGAGAAATATTTGTTAACATGGATCTAACAGTCAGGGAACACTTTCTTTGTGTAAATAAATGCAGCATTAGTTAGTTTTGTATGTAATTCTTAATGGTGATCGGGTTAGGTTATGATTATGAAAGGAGGATCTGTACTCCATTTAGTTGAGGTGGTGATTTTTGTGAATTACACTGTACAACTTTTTTTGTTTCTGGATTTGTTGTACATGTACTCCATTGTTATTTTGTCCACGGAAAGAGAAAATGCTTCTGTCCAGTTGTATTGCGTAGTATATTTTTTCTGTTGGGCATGTGGTTCAATCTTTTGTCATGCTTTCTATTATATTTCTAAAAATTACATATATACACAAATTTAAGTTACATAATTACATAAAATCCTCAATTGGTAAAGTAATTATACAAATCCCTTTATTTGGTAATTTCTCTCCTCAATATTATACATGTTATAACCGGTTTTTAGCTTCTGTCTTTTACTCCCTATGCTCCCATTATCAAGTCGATTTTTACTCCATTTTTAAAACCCCTCTTTTACGGCATAGTTGGAGTAACCTCTACTTGTGGTTATCAAATTGTAAGTTATTCAACATTTAATTATTTTTAAAATTGTACTTCATTAATTTTTTTGATTTTTTTTTGTTCAACTTTACCAATTCAGGGGTTTTTTGTTTTTATTTTTTTTGCATGTTCAAATTATAGTATTATTCAATCATATTCAAGTTAAGTAGTTTGTTTTTTCATTATTTTTCATATGGTACAAGTTAGATCTTTGATTTTCTTATTTTGTAGTTCGATTTAACAATACTGTTAAGTTAAAATAGTGTTAATTGGTAATAGATAATCCTCCAAGTTTTAGTTTAGTTAGATGCAACTATAGAAGATATTTTATTTGGATTTGTTCCTGCTATATTTGATGAACAGGATCCTGATTGGGAAGAGAATCAATCAAATCACAGAAACGACCCCGTTACAATGAAGAAATTGAGGGATAAGGCCGCTTCTAAATCGAAGAAGTCTCCTTCAAAAGCAAGTAAAAAGAAATTTGATGATTCCGATCGACCACATCTGCCGAAGGTATTTATTATGAGTGTATGTATAATTTGACACATGTATAATAAGACACGATACATTAGTGTTTCATCACAAAAATGTATAATATAGTTATTCTAAAATATTATTCTGAAGGTTATACATTCTAATAAAACTGATATTAATGTATAAGTTACCCTTATACATGTGTAGTTTTTGTTTATGTTTTGGTCTGATATAAATTGTTAGATGTATACATAACCATCATACATTTGTATATGTTGTTTAATTATGGTACTCTTTGAAATTTTTTTGTGTATAAGTTACCCTCATACATGTTTAGATGTAGTTTCTTTTTGAGTATAATAAGAATTTGTTAGATGTATAAGTAACCATCATACATGTGTATCGATAGAATGGTTAGGGTTGGATTTTATTATACATTAATGCAAGTGATTTGTTAATGACTAAGTAACCATCATACATGTCTAACAGCTTATATTAATTTTAGATGTATAAGCTAACCTCAAACATGTGTTACTGTAGTGTATATATTGGACTAAAATTATTATACATTTAAATAGTTTAATTGTCAATGTATAAATAACCCTCATACACGACTAACAGATGTTTAATGTAGGTCTGATTTAGTTAATGAATCAGTAACCATCATACATGTTTAACAGATTATATTAATTTTGAGATGTATAAGTTAACCTTATACATATGTTAATGTAGTGTATATATTGAACTGTATTTATTTTACATTTAAACAATTTACTTGTTTAGTTATAAGTTACCCTCATACATGACTAACAATTGTTTAATGTTGGTCTGATTTATGTTATGAAAGTATAAATGACCATCATACAATCAGTAACTATTAGCTAATTATGTTATATTTTTTTCAGGGCATGAAATACCGAATTGATAAAGTCCCACCACACTCATTGCATATAGGGAGCTTATGTAACTGTGCTTTCGGGGAAGAAATAAAGGAATATTTTAGAGAGGTTATACTAGGAGCATTTAAAAATACGATTTTTGACATATTTCTAGATTTGTCACGGTGCAACTATATAGGACAGATTTTAAAATGCCTACTCATGCTTGAAATTCAGCAGGATAACAAGGACGAGCTTTATGTTTGGGTACAAAGGAAAATCCTCAAATTCACAATGCTTGAATTTTTCATTATTACCGGTCCGAAGTGTACCGATAATATTGATGATTATATGTATACTTCATCATCAAAATCAGCGTTGATGTCGAGATATTTTTCCAACAATAAAGGAGCAATAACTCGATCAAAACTGATAAAACGGGTGTAGATTGGAAACTTTGATAACGCTGAAGATGCTCTGAACCTGGCGATATTATTCTTTGTTCATACATTCATGTTTTCTTAGCATAAGGAAGCACCAATCAGTGTTGCGCACTTTCAGATTGTCGAGGACGGTCGGTACATTCACTTTCCATGGGGAAAGGTCACATTTGAAAAGTTAATGAGTTCCTGGCAGCAGGATTTCAACGTTGCGAAGCAGTTATATTTATTGGGTGGAATGCCGCACATTCTAAATGTTTGGATGTTTGAGTGCTGCTCCGAGATAGAATAAAAAACTGTTGTCCGTCACAGAAACGTTATTTCCAGAATACTAAACTGATTGGTGGAGTGTATAAGGCCTAAGTACGAATCTTTTATGTCTGGCATGTTCAGTAAGGTAATTGTTTAACTTTGTACTTATTTTGTTTATTCAAGTTGTTTTATTTATGTGTAAATATTTTATTTTGAAATTATTCTTTTCAGCATTCATACAAGAATATACAACCTACAACCGAAGAAGTTAGTAGGTTGGATTTGTCCTTTTTAAAAGATTTTGAGATGTGATCCAACAACTTATGCTTCAACATTCAATTCTGGAAAGTTGAAAAGGACAACAGATGAAGTTCAACAGCGTGTTGGTACCATTGCTGAAGAATTTGATGATTTCAGCACTATACCCTGCGGAAAATCCTCATAAAGGCTAATTTTGCATCGCCTGTATCACCTGACCAACCTTTGAAGAAAAAAAGATTGTTATGTTCGAGCAAAATAATCAAGTGGTGATGGATGATGATACATCTGGACGTGATCATCCAGTACATCATGTGTCTGATTTATATAGTGAAACGCATAAGGATGCAACAGACAAGGGAGAAATTGGTGTGTCTGAAATTCAACATCATCATCATACATAAATTGGTGTGTCTCCTCAGAGTCACCAGCACAAGTTTGTTCCTTCATCTTCCACACAGCCTGAAGGGACTTCTAAATCAAGTTTAGATGATGATGAAATAAAGAATTACATCAACAAATGTATAAGTTTAGTTTCTTTATCATACATTTTTTTTGAATAACATGATGTGTTTCTGCTAACTTTTTTTTTCCTTACGTGATAAGTTTGCTGAAAAGATGGCAGAACTGATTACACTAATATCAAAAATACCTATTGAGGTCGTCAAAGCATTGAAGAATGAAGAAAATAAGCAATCACAGGTATGACAATTTAATTTCATTATATTTTGTCTAATGTTGATGAAATATTCAAACATTGAGATTGTTCGTGTTATATAGGAGGACAAAATTGATGAACAACAATAAAGTTAAAAAGACGGATCCAACAAACAGGAGAGACCACATAAGGAGGATATGGAGGTACTTTTTGTCAATTATGTTGTTCGTTTACTATAAATCTACATAATTACCTTATCAAAAATAAATGTTGTTTCTTTTTAATACACCATGAAGATTATGATAAGGGATCACTCAATGATATGGAAATGTCTCGTGATGAAGAATCTAATAAGCAACACATTCTTAAAGAGCAATAATTGCTGGTATTTTTTCCCTTAATAGTTGTTATGTACTAAATTTGGGCAGTTTAATTTTTCATCATACATTAACTTAAATGTATAATGATCAGTTATACATTAAACATACTACTTTTTCTTTCAGCAAAATACATGCTATTTATGAATATCTTCATAAATATGCATGTCATTTACAATTACTTAAACAACATCATTCTAGAATCACCTAAAACAAGTTTATGAATAACTATTCATGAAAGCGACTTGTTATTTAATTTAGGATGTGAATGCGGCCGATAAAGAGGCAGGCCGTGAGGATGATTTTAAAAATGAGGACTGTTCTGATTTGCAAGCTTTGGAGGTATCTTTCTGTACATCAAATTATTTTTTTCCTAAAATATATGTCTATATATATGTAGCTTCTGTTATTGGTTGAAAAAAAGGATATTAACCTTATCGGCTGAATATAAAGTTGTATCGATCTTGACGCTTTCAATATTTTGTACATTGTTTAATAGCTGTCTTAATAAATACAAATTTTTGTCTTTATGCAACTTGGATAATGATAATTATCACATAAATAATAGGATGAGATTATGGCATATGAAGAAGAATGTAGCAATGAAGAATTGGGAAAAAAGAACATTCCAGACGTAGAAAATTTGTCGGTATTTTTATGTCCCTAATATTGTTTAATTACTACTATAAGTTTCTATACACATGTAGTTTCTTCTAACTTCTTCATATTAGGGCAGTTAAATGTACATAAAACATTCAATCGAATGTATCAAGAAGAGTCATACATTCAACATACAAACATTTTCATAAACATAAAGCTTGTAGTTTATGAATACCATCATACATATTTATGTTATTAATGCTATAAAATTATTTGTGAATCACATATGACATCGTTTGTTATTACTGATATATTTATATATTCATATGCACCCATTACAGATAGAAATTTCTTATCACGGGTGTAAAACTTCATCTTAATCTTTTATATTATACTTTGAATAAATGTTAATGCACGATAATTGTTATTTAATATAGAATGTGAATGTAACCGCTAAAGAAGATGTTAATGAAGTGAATTTGAAAAATCAGGAATCTACTGATGTGACAGATGTGCAGGTATTTTTTTGTCCATATACTTATTTTTTTTTTTACAAAAATAAATCTATCTACGTACTGGGACTTAATGTTATTTCTCTGGTGCATATCAAATTTTTTCTGTGGATTTGAGCAAATTGGAATGTATTGATTTTTTTCTCTGCTGCATATAAAATTTTTCTGATATTGATGCTGTCATGATTTCTAACATAAATGTCGTAAGCATTAATATAGTTACACATTCAAATTTTGTATGTATACATTACAAATCCTTATGTGTTCACGTAGGATGAAGTTGGTGGGACAGTAACTGATTCAATACAAGCAGCTGTAGATAAAATTTTATTTGATCTGTCAACACCTTCGACTACAAAATCATTGGATGTTGGTGCTTCAAATAAAATTACCGAAAGACACTGGGACCTCCGGCCAGTCAGATTCCACCTGACTTTCCTGATGCTCAGGTTCGGGAGCTTCAAGCCTCAAAAGTAAAAACACCTGCCAAACGAGAAAGAAAGAAGTCCAGGGTTTTAAGGTCACCATACATTTCAAAATAGGATTCTGGCTCTAAGGATGCAGGCGATTTCGATAAAGTGGAGAAGCTGAAGTATGCTTTTGATGGGTACACCATTAACCAAGATTTGCCGAACGAATTGATGATTGATTACTCCCAGTGGATTGCCGTAGGATTACTGAAAACTCATTCTGCCAAGTAAAGAAATTTGGTATTATTTTTTTCTAACAATACTATGTCATCTTAAACTAAACGATAATTGTTATGTGTAATCGATGATGTTTTTCTAGGAAAGAAACGGACAACCACTATCGAGTAAAAGCTTCTGGGTTTGGTTACAGATAATTGGACTTTGTCGTTGCACACCCACAGTCCAAGAATTGGTTTTACTTGATGTTCGAATGTAAGACTTGCTAGAACGATGAGGTAACTTATTCTAAATATTATCCATATCATAAGTTCTTTTGCTGATACTTAATATTCTACAACACCATAACATATCATACATGTTAGCCAATGTATAATAACTTATCATACATGCAGTATTTTCTATTATCATTTATTCAACTTTAATCAACATGTCATGTATAATAACATGTAACACCAACATAGCTGTATATCATACATCTAAACAAGTAAGGTCGAAACTACTAATTTCTTTCAATCGTTTTTACTATTTTACCTTGTTTTCACTTGTAGCATTTAGATGTGATCTTCTACCACTAGAGAAAGAAATTAAAGATTCAGCTGGGTGATAATTATAGATATATGACGATAAACTCCTTCTTTAAAACATATGTTGAGAAGACACATACTCGTTATTATCCAGCGGAACCGGCAGTTGAGATATCGACGCAACAAGATTATGCAAAATCAATTATGGTGGCTAAGAATGAAGATGATATTGCTAATATAATTCATGGATTCTGTATGCTTGCTGGATTACCATGGTATATGGTTGATGAGGTATATGTTTCAATTAACTACGGTAAAGAATTTCATTGGGTATTGGCTGTGATTGTCTTGAAGGAAAGATTGATACGTGTGTATGACTCATTGTCAAGTAAAAGAAAAAAAGAACCACCAATTGAAATACAAAAGCTTGCAGTGATGCTGCCTATTTACTTGACAGACAATGATTTTTATAATAAGATCGAGTGAACTGACTGACCATCACTTGAAGCGTACAAAGGGAAGATTACTCAACAAACTGGTCTTGTAAATGAAATCCCATTTGATGTTGATTATGTGCAAAACATTCCACAACAAGCGTCTTATAGTTTGTAAGTAAATTACATTTTATTTTTCATGTATAATAATGTTATAATTGATGTACTGATTATTATTTCATTTTTTTAAATCAGGGACTGTGGCATCTTTGTGTGTGCCTATGCAGAAATATTAAGTGAAGGACTGCAAGTTCATTCATGTGGGTTTGATGCTGCAAGTCAACGTGCATGCTATGCTTCCTTACTGTGGCATTACGAAGTGAAAAAGGCAAATGAAGGATACACGAGTGATAATGGAGATCCACCTCGGCCAAGGAAAAATATTATCGAAGAAATTGATGCAAGTGCAATTGTTACTTTAGAGTAGCAATGTTTTCTAATTGTTGGCATTGAATGAACTATTTCTTATTTTCGTGGTTAATGTTACACATTTCCAAGATTACTTTCTTAATGTTAATGAACATTTTGTGGATGTCTTTTTTTTTTTGAAACAAATGATTTGTAGTTTCTAACACAATATTGTAATGATACAAATGAATTTTTGATCGATATTGAGTTTGCCATTTATTTTTTTTAAGACGTGTATAAACAAAAATAAAAATATACTGACATTGCATTTGAACACATTATATTTTTACTATAATGTACATTTTCTTATAAGTTAAAAATACACTGCAATAATAATTAATACGTTAAATATCTGTAACACATAACATAATACATGTTGTCACACTTTTTTTTTCTTAAATAAAATTTACAAATGGAGTTCACAACATTCACTTTTACAAAGTATGACACTATTTCATACAATGATACAAATGTATAATCTAATATTATACATTCGTAACTGAACAAAATATACTTTAGATAAACGTATAACGTGTAATCATTAATAGTCCTTAAAATGACATTTTTTCCTGTATAACATAATACACCAACACAAAGTATAACGCTACATCATACATTTCTTACACAGTAACTACTAACGTATAACAGTTCATATAGCTTATGTTTCAACATTTTTTTAAGTGAATGTTATATTTTTTAGGTTACATAATACACATACCAATCAGTTGTAACTTACATTAATATGGTTACGAAATATGATAAATGAAAAATTACACAAACTGTTCTTATACTATTAAATATTAATTGAACAAGTGAAACTCAAATAGCAACCAAAAATCTTAATATTAGTTGTTCCAGCATTCCAACAAAATCTAATTAAAATATTTATACAACTAAAACCAATCAACTTCATCATAGTTTCTTTTGAAAGAAACCACAAGTCCTACGGTTGTGACCGGCTCGTTAGCATTTACCGCAGCGGTTCAAATTTAAAGACAGTGATTCACTTGATTTCAAATGCCTTTCTTTTTTTGGTCTACCAGGAGGTCTTCGATATTTAGGTGACAAAACTTCTTCATCATCAACAAAACCTGGAACATTCCAATCCTTCTTGTCTAGCATTGAAACTATCGGGAGTTCATATGTCTTTACTATGGTTTGTGGCCTGTACAATTCAGAGCAATAACGGCCATAATCCTTTACATCCACATTTTTACTTTTTAATACGGCAATTCCATGTGGACAAGGTATTTCATCAATTTGATACCGGCCACAATTGCACGTGCCACGCTCAATATCTACAATGTACCTCTGTCCCGAATCATAAACATAATAAAGATAACTTCCTGCTGACTTAACCTATTACCAAAAAGCATAATATATTTCAGATGTAAAAATATTAATATACAATCAATGTAAAATAAAGTTGGTGTTCCATAATTATTCTAATACATACCGTCATCCGCAAAGCTTTAACACTATTATGAGTTAGTATTTCTTAAAATCTTGTACCAAGAGTTGTATTGGTGTAAAATGCAATTTCGTTGTTCTTACAATTCCATACAACAAATAAGATTCTAACTTCTTCTAGAAAACCTAGAATAGGAAGTTTTCTAGCCTCAACCAAACAACCATTAATACATTCGGCTATATTTGAAGTCATCATTCTACCTCTACTCATAAGAGAGTAACACCGAGCCCATTTTTCATACCCAGCTTTCTCTAGATATTCCTTAACTCTTTGATCAACCTTAGCAACCTTTGACATAATATATTCAAAATCTTCTTTTTTATAAGATTTAGCCATGGAATAATATAGGTCACTAAGTCTATCTTTTCTTTTCCTAAAATGGGTGAAAATATTTTTTCATAAATGCCAAATACAAGCTAGACGAGGGACATTAGGATAAACAATGCTTACACCTTTTATGATACTTTTATTTCTGTCTGAAACAACACACATGCTGCCTCTTTCACCAAATGCCTCTCTAAACTGTTGAAAAACCAAATTTACGTGTTGTCATTCTTCGAATCAACAACACCGTAAGCTAATGACAGAGTAGAACCTACAAATAAATTAAACAAGACAATCATTATAAAAAAAAGTCAACTATAAAGGTACTAATTTTAGCATCTTTATGAATTATTATAAATAAAACATCAATGTATAAGCTAATATATAGTAAATAACAAAAAAAAAATGAGTACCAAAAAACATGAACGTACAGTACCTGCACCATCTAATGTGCTTGCCGATACAAATGTTCCTTCATATGGACCGCTTAAATGTACCCCGTCAATAACTACAACAGGTCTACAAAATTCAAAAACCCTTATCATCGGATGCAATGCAATAAACAAGTATTTAAACCCGTTATCTACTGCTTTATGCATCCGAATGTGCGATTGCGGATACACTTGGTTCAGCATATAGATATAACGGAGCATTTTTCTATATCCCTCTGCTAGTCTACCTCTAAACATCGCAATCGCCTTCTCTTTTGCGCGCCATGCTTTCATGTAGTTAATGTCGACTCCGTAAAAAACCTTCATCTCTTCGATAATGTCCGCGGGGGTGTGTATTCTTTTGTGATTGATTAATTTCGGAGCTATAAATTCACTCACAAAATTAGTTGTCGCAACCATATTATTTAGCACTCGATCGCTAAGACTGCAACTATGCTCTGAAATAAATATTTTAATCACAAACAATTTCGATTCATTCATACAAGATGCCTTCATGACCCACTTGCAATCTTCGTTACGAAAAATCAATACATAGCTGGATCAAAATATAAAAACTTAGTCATTGTATTAAATAAAAGTATTAAACTTGAAAATAGAAAGAAAAAAAAATTATTTCTTAAACTGCCCCAATTATATTATACATATCTCTGAATATATAATCAACATTATACATACGTCTTTTAACTAAAAAAAATAATTCATAAAACAATATAAATTTCAGAATGTCTTTATTCATATTATCATTACATAGCTGCATCAACAAATAAAAACTTAATCAATGTATAAAACAAAACTATTAAAAATTAAAATAGTAAGAACAAAAAAGAAATACTTTCACTATACCGATTATATTATACATATCTCTGAATGTATAATTAACATTATACATTCGAATTTTAACTTAATAAACCATTAATAAAACACAAAAGACTTCAGAATCTCTTAAAACAATGTATCATACATTTCTTTGACTAGCACAATTTAATTATACATTACCAAACACATATAATAACACATTATACATTTGTATATTAACATTAAACATCAATAGTTCACAAAACTATACAACATAAACTTCTTAAAAAAAATTCATATGTTATACGATCAGAAAATAAAATTGATAATCTTATATCATACCTTTTTTTGTCGGATCGTTTCACCTTTATGTTGAATCCATTGGCTATTACAAGTCTTGCCATTACTGAAATAAGAGTTTCCTTATCCTTGTATATCTGGCTCACCATTATTTCAGTGTTCTTGCAATCAGTAATGAAGTTTTTCACTTCAATTTCAGGCACATATATAGCATACTGATTATCCGTTTCATCAACTGCTAACGCAACCGAATCATATTCACTACCCTCAATACACATTACAACACCAGTTGCTTTATCAAACTCTATTTCACTATTGGCTTTATCGCAAGTTGAAATACAAAGCGTAAAATTAACCAAACCAGTAAGTTGTTTCTTTAACTCAACGTAAACCCTCACTCCATTATCGTTTCTTATGATAATTGGAGAAGAGTTTCCTTCAACCACATATTTTACTATAATTTCTTTACGTACTTCGTCTATATCCAACTCTATGGCAATCGTACAAACCAATTTCAAGAAAGTAATACTTTCCGAAATAATTATTGCGTCACTTTTGTATGACTTATAACTAATTTCTGACTCCCAACTTTCAGAATGCCACAACAATATTGGGACATTCATGTTGCTTTCTGAAGTATTTAAGAACGTATGTAGAAGAATTTTGTTGCTTTTTTCGGATTTTTTAGAAGAAATTTGTTGCAGCAATAGAGCTTTTTTACTTTTCAAATCTTGAATCAAATATTACAGAAAATAAAAATTGACTTATTAGATTTTTTTTTTGAAATTCAAATTTCAGTTACTAGTTTTATCCATAAATGAGTTAATGTTAGCTAATTATTACTGTTAATTAAGAAACAATAATATAATTACTGATTTCAGTTACCTTAAATTTAGGAATAGCTGTTTCATCATACATTCGATCAATGTATAATATTTGACCGAATGTATGAGTATATTTACCAAAATTCGGGAGAGAAAAAATAAGAGGGGATTTTGTGTAATTACTTTCTTAAACTAGGAGATTTATGTTGTTTACACATTATATTTTGCCATGATTTTTTACTTATTTCTTTTTTGATCTGCTTTAATATGTTTTTACTTGAGTGGAGTATCTATTTTAAATATCTGTACCTTCTAAAGTATGCATATACTCTATTTTCCTCAAAGTCCGCGACATAAGCTCTATGAATCAGGTGACTGATATTATGACTAAAAGTATTGCTACATGTTGATTTCTACTTCTCAGGGACAAGCTTGTTATGGCTGTACCACCGCTGCACTTGTGGGTCTCTGTAGGGATAAAGAAATTGCCTTAGAAATAATGATCCTAAGAAATTGCTAAGAGATAATGATCCTGCTGAAATTTTAAAATTCAAAATGTATAGTCTTTGCCGTTGTTGTAATCCTAGCTTAAACTCATACTAGAATTCTACATGGTCTCTTTATACAGCAGCAACTTTTTCTATTATATACAATATGTGTAAGGTGTACTACTAGTTTATCTTTTGTGCTACTACCAAACCTTTACTTATATATATTAGTAGAAAAAATAAATACTATAATATAACATAATAATAATATATAATATATATATGCGTGTATAATATAATATAATAACTTTTTAATTTTCTATTTCTATTTTATACTCCTTATCTTATTACTATAATAATAATAATAATAATAATTATTATTATTATTATTATTATTTATTTTTTTACTATTACTATTATTATTATTACTATTACGTTATTACTATTACCAAGGGTATTTCGGTAATTTTAGTCACTTCAACCTTCACTTATATATAGTACTCCCTCCGTTTCATATTAGTTGGTCCCTTTGAACTTGGCACACCCATTAAGAAAATATTAACTAGGGGGTTTATTTTACCAAATTAGCCTTATTAATTATGTTTTGAAAATATAAATTTGAGTTTGTTTAGTCAGTTAATGTTAAAGGTAATATTGCAAGAGTAGAATAAAATTCTCTTGATTTCATCAAAGAGATAACTAAATTGAAACAAATATTTTTAGAAAGAGGGTCAACTAAAACGAAACGGAGGGAGTAGTAAATAAAGTATTCATATAGATATACATCAATTTTGAAATATTTATTGCACCATAAAATGACCGAAATACCTTTGATAGTCATTTAATAAGGAACAAAAAAATGTAACCATTTTATTGCACCATAAAAATGACGACAACTAATAAATATAATGAAAAAACAATATGCATGTGTAACCATTTTATTGCACCATAAAACTACCGAAATATCCTTGGGGTATAAAAATAAGTAATTTAATAAGAAATAAAAAGATATTTATAAGAAATTACTACTATGTATAATTCAATTATAAAGGTCTAAATAAAAATATTATTAAAATAAAACATGAGGACAAAACTAATAAATATAAGGAAAAAACAATATCCATGCCTAACCATTTTATTGCACCATAAAAATGAGGACAAAACTAATTAATATAAGAAAAAAGCAATATGCATGTGTAACCATTTTATTGCACCATAAAGTTATCGAAATACCTTTGATAATCATTTAATAAGGAACAAAAAGTTATTTATAAAAAAAATACTACCATGCATAATTCAATTACAAAGGTCTAAATAAAAATATTATCAATTCAACCTTCACTTATATAGAGTAGTAAATAAAATGATTACACATATATATTGCTTTTTACTACTATATATAAATGAAGGTTGGGGTGACTACCAAGGGTATTTCGATAATTTTAGTCACCTCAACCTTCTCTTTTATATAGTAGTAAATAAAAGGCTTAAGTCATCGACAGACACTTAAAGTTCTCTTGAAAATTCACTTAGACCTCTCAACTAAGGCATGTACCAATCAGGTCCCTAATCCATCCGAATTTTGATCCAATCAGGCCTTTTTTGCCTACATGACACACCACGCATTATACATTCGCTTAGGGCGCGTGATGAGGTATTTTTTGACTAAATCATGAATGAAAACGTGCCAAGTAGCACCGAGGGTCCCAAAAAATTATCAATACAATAATTTTTTTTTTAAAAAAGCCTCAACCATATAATTTTTTTTATAACTAGTAGGTAAGGTAGAGTATATGATCCATACATCAAACTAATATTTTCTCTCCATCTCATTAGCTCTTAATTGTAGATCTTATTCAACAACAAAAATATGTGCAGTAATAATTTAGAAAAGGGGATTTTTCTTTTTGCTATATCTGTCTACTCTTGTTCAACAGGGAGTTCACTTTTTTTTAAAAAGAGAAGTAATGATGAAAACAAGTGTTTTTAATCATTAAATTAGAACCAAATCATGTGCTCCAAAAATATAGGCAACCACGAACTTACGTGATTACTAGTAATATATGTAGTGTCTGATTAATGGAATACTAAAGATGTTATTACCCACTTGAAATCCAAACAACCCCCACCCCACATAGTCAACTAGAAGACCTTTGAATAATTTAATTTCTTCATCACTCCCTTTTTTGACTGACATGACAATGCATTTTTGAAGTGAAGACGCCGGGGGAAGGGGGTTGATGACGACGACTGTGTGTGAAGACGTCGAGGGAGGGGGGATGAAGAAGTCGATGACTGGGTGGGTGGGGGTTAAGAAGACGATGACCGGGTGGGTGGGGTGTTTTTATTTTTTATTTTTTATTTTTAAATTAAGAAATTATTATTAAGTAGATAAAATAGAAAAATGGACAATTTTCTTTTTTTGCCATGTGTTTTTTTTTAATTGGTTAATTTTGCCACGTCAGACGAGTGTGTTACACACACTTTATATCTTTTGCTGATTAGGCAAAGAAAGCTTGGTTGGATCAAAATTCGGGTGGGTTAGGGGTCTGATATGTTCAGGCCTTAGTTGAGGGGTCTAGGTGAATTTTTGGGACAACTTAAAGTGTCTGTCGATGACTTAAGCCTAAAAAAATGGTTACACATGCATACAATTTTTTTTCTTATATTTATTAGTTTTATCCTCATTTTTATGATGCAATAAAATGGTTACACATGCATATTACTTTTTTCTTATATTTATTAGTTTTGTCCTCATGATTTATTTTTTTGCGGATACTTACTATTACTACTATTACTACAACAACAACAACAACTACTACTACTACTACTATTATTATTATTATTATTATTATTATTATTATTATTATTATTATTCATTTTTTTACTATTACTATTACAATAAAATGGTTACACATGCGTATAGACATACATCGATTTTGAAATGTTTATTGCACCATAAAATTATCGAAAACCCTTTGTAGTCATTTAATAAGGAACAAAAAGATATTTATACAAAATTACTACCATGTATAATTCAATTACAAAGGTCTAAATTAAAATATTATTAAAATAATACATGAGCACAAAACTAATAAATATAAGAAAAAAATAATATGCATGTGTAACCATTTTATTGCACCATAAAAATGACGATAAACCAATAAATATAAGGAGAAAGCAATATGCATGTGTAACCATTTTATTGCACCATAAAATTATCGAAATATCCTTCAGGTATAAAAAATAAGTAATTTAATAAGGAACAAAAAAATATTTATAAAAAATTACTACCATGTATAAGTCAATTACAAAAGTTTAAATAAAAATATTATTAAAATAATAAATAAGGATAAAACTAATAAATATAAGAAAAAAATAATGTGCATGTGTAACCATTTTATTGCACCAGAAAAATAAGGATAAAACTAATAAATTACTATTACTACACATGCATATGGTTTTTTTCTTATATTTATTAATTTTATCCTCATTTTTATGGTGTAATAAAATGGTTACACATACATATTGCTTTTTTCTTATATTTATTAGTTTTGTCCTCGTATATTATTTTAAATAATATTTTTATTTAGACCATTGTAATTGAATTATATATAATGATATTTTTTTATAAATATCTTTTTGTTCCTTATTAAATGACTGCATTGAATGTATATATTATGTTAACATCGGTTCATTGTACTACATTTTTTTTCTTTTACTTCTATACTAAACAATTAAAACAAGTAGGAAATAATCTTCCCCACACCAACATGAGTTGTGGTGCAGTGGATGAGGCTGCTCCACCCTTAACCAGAGGTCGAGGATTCGACCCTGGATATGAAAAAAACTTTGTTGGGAGCGCTGCCACCTTAATGAGCCCTGCAATGCGCGATCCGAATTAGTCGGAGTTTCAATGCGGGCACCGAACACCGGATGAGAAACCAAAAAAAAAATATCTTCCCGACAGTTGGATCTCTTTTGCACATTAGTGTTGCCAAAATGCATGTGACTTCATAGGCACGATATCTAGTACTTATATATATAGAGGTTCTAATCCTCTAATTGTAATTAATTATTAGTCAATATACTTGGTCTCTTCATAGCAACAACTTTACTTATATATAGAGAGATTCTAATCCTTTAATTGTAATTAATTATTAGTCAATATATCCGGGATTAAATCCTTTCAAAGACTACTCAGCAATAGGGACAATCTATGCCAAAAAAAAAAAACCTCTAAGGTCTAAAACACTTACTTGCCCAACCCGTTCAAATTTTATTGGGTCATTGACCCACTTATAAGGGAAAAAGACAAAAAATAGCACTAAATGCAAAATATTGCCACTGAATTGGCCGAAATTTGATTTCCATTTTTTGGCCACCGAATTCGTCGGCACGGACATTAATTTCTTACTTTCTTGCTATTACTTTTGTTTTGTTGTCTTTTCTTTTATTTTTATTGCAATTTTTTTACAATAAAAAATCACTGCTCCTCTTCTTCACTGTTTTTCTTTTTCTTTTTCTTTTTATTTTTTCGAAACTCCCTTTTATTTTTTTATTTAAAAAAAAACTTCTTCTTCTCTTTTTTTTTTTTTTTTAAAATCACATATTAAAAAAATAACTTTTAAAATATAATTAAAAAAAGAATGTATAAGTGTAGATTGCAAATATATGTAACTTCAAAATCATATGCAGATACAAATTGTATACAATAATATGCAATTTCTATATACATTTTATACATATACATATTCTATATAATAATGTTGCAGTTTCTATACAATTATATAATTTTATACAATTATACAGTTTTGAAACAGTGAGAATATACTGGGTTGTTGTTGTTGTATACAGTTTTGAAACACATTTCATACAATACTTATAAGATTTTTTTACACATTCTATACAATAATTATATAATTTTTATACACATTCTATATGATCTTTGGCTATAATTATTATTTGAATATGTATTTTATACAATAACTATACAGTATCTATACACATTCTATACATTTGTATTTTATACAATGATTATATAATTTTTATACATATTCTATAAATACATATTTCATACAACAACTATACTGTTTCTATAGACATTCTATATATATTTTTTTTTTATATTTTATACATATACATATTTGATATAACTATACAATTTCTATACATATATCATATATAGATATATATTCTATACAATAATTATATTATTTTTATATAATCATATTTAATTAGTGTTTTTAAATAACCAAAAAACAAAAGAAAAGCAGTCTTTTTTTTTAGTTAAAAAGTTTGCAACAAAATAAAAAAAAAACTGAAATATTTTTTTTAAAAGAAAAGGGCCAAATGAAAAATAACTGGAAAAGGCCAATATGGCCCAATGACCATTGAATGTCATTATTTTATACGACTGATACATAGGCTAATAATATTTTTAAAATTACAAAACACAACTTATGTTTTCATAATTACAAAAAATCCCAACTCCTTAAACTTATTACAAAATTTCATTTTTTACGTTTCTCTTTCTAAAAGCAAATATACATAAAGAGGTGGATATCTTTCATCATTTTCTTTTCCTTAAAACACAACTTCAATCAAGCACCGGTTACCATTTTGAATACAACCGTACTTGACTCCAACTGATAGCATTCAATTTTATCTTAATCTCCTTTTATCATTCTGATTTTTAAGTTTTGAGGTTAGTAATATTTTTTCGTCATTTACTTAACCGAATTTTGGGGATTTTTGAATGAACAAATTATTGCATGTTCTTATTAAGTAAAATTGGGTTTCAACTTTACTAAAATTTTGTTGTTATATTATTATTGTCCCTTTTTTATTTCAAAATCGTCCATTTGAAGTACGAAATTAACAACTTAGTACTTTGTAAATGGAGGATTCTCCTTCTTTTAGCTTAGAATTAACTCAGTTAGAGACAAATCCGATAGTTGAATTTGTTTTTGGCGTTT
This sequence comes from Capsicum annuum, assembly GCF_002878395.1. NCBI lineage: Eukaryota > Viridiplantae > Streptophyta > Magnoliopsida > Solanales > Solanaceae > Capsicum > Capsicum annuum. The sequence goes on along the minus strand of NC_061115.1, from coordinate 171,962,607 downwards.
TTAATTACAAGGAACCTAACTTTGATGAAAATAGATCTAAAATCGTAACGACCCCAACAAGATGAAAAAGATTAAAAAAGCTGCTTTTGAAAAGTCGAAAAAACAATTGGAGAATCATCAAGAAAATTAAAAAAAGATGATATTACACGTCCACGTCTTCCTAAGGTATATATAATTTTTTCGTTTTTGTATATATTGGGTATATAAATTTGTGGTGAGGTTTTTGTTTGAACTACAGTGATCTATATGATTAATATACATAACTGAATAATGGGTATTTGTACATTAGTAAGTATGTATGTGTTGCACATACATCACTCAGTATATATATATAAGCTAGATTTGCCATTATGTTTTGTTATGTTAGTTTGATGTACTGAACATGCCATGTGTATATGAATAACATATACATAAACTTCACTATGTTGTTAAACTACTACTGTGATGTGTAGTTCACATACATCATATTTGCTTTGTATATGTGTTTATTTTTTATAGGGGCAGCTGAGGCAATGGACATCAGCTATGCATATGTTTAACATATAATCACTTGTGATATGTTGTTTGTTGTGTTATTGAATTAGTAGTTCTCACACTTCAATTTTTATGTATATGTTGTTAATATACATAAATTTAGTATATGTATTGACAGCATATGCTCACATATGATGTGTTATTTTATTCTCAATAGGGTATGAAATATAGGATAAAAAAAAGTCCCTGCGCATTCGTTGCATTCCAATAGTTATTGAAATAAAAAATTTGGAGAAGAAATAAATAATTATCTTGGTGAAAAGTTCTAAATCTGTTTTGACAAATAATTTTTGATTCATTCCTAGACATGCTGCAGTGAAATTATCAGGGTCAAATATCCAAATGCTTACTTATGCTTGAGATAGAGCAAGACAACCCAGAGGAAATTCACTTTTACGTGCAGGGAATCATACTTAAGTTTTCTATTATTTAGTATACCATTATATCCGGTCTAAAATGTTCAAGGAGCATTGAGGAACACCTCTTTTTCAATTCATCAAATTCGTATTAATGGCGAAGTATTTTTCAGGATCAAAAAGTTCTGTCAAAAGGACTCTTTTTATACATCGATTCAAGTTGAGAAACTTTGATAATAATTTTGATGCTTTGAATGTGTCAATAATTTACTTCATTCACACCTTTCTATATTCAAAAGTATGTGATACTACCATTAGCAGATCGAATTTTGTGATGGTTGAGAATGGTAGTTATGAACAATTTCCATGGGGGAAGAGTTTATTTGAAAAGCTTATTGCAACGTGGAGATAAATTTTTTTGATTGAGAAACAGTTATACTCGATGGGAGGAATACCTCATGTTTTGAATGTTTGAATGTATGAATCCTGTTCTGAGGTAGACAGTACGATAGCTGAGCGGATGAGAAATGTAATTCCATGAATTTTCAACTGAACGGTGGTTGGAATAAAAGTAAAGTACGAGAAGTTTATGGGTGGTATGTTCAACAAGATAAGTATGATGTATATTATTTCGATCTTAGTTTTATATTTCAATGTGCTGACTTTAACAAAGTGTTAATGTTGATATTATTTATTGTTTAACAGTTTGTATACAACAATGTACGGCCAACTCATGAAAAAGTGCAAAGCCTTAATTTACAAATGATAAGGGATTTGAATTAAACGACGCTGAATCTGAATTTTCACCAAAAACTGTTGCCTATCGTTCTGGTAAAAGACCTACTGTTGACATAGATTTACAATGGGACCTCGATATACAAGGTTTTGAGGATTTTAGTATAGTCCCACCTACAGAAATTCTCAAGAAGGAAGGGTTGATTATTGATGCTTCAGCATAGCAACCTACTAAGAGGCGTAGGACAGTCTGTTTTGATGCCGCAACTATCGAGAAGCAAGTTTGTTAGAAAACATCATCTTTTATTTCAACAAGAACTGTGCCAACTGAAAAAATACCATTTTCTGATTCAGAGCGTGTTCATGCCGCAAAGACAACTCCATCATCATCCAACAAGTCAATTTGTCAGGACAATTCTGATGAAAAGTGGGATGAGATAAAATTAGTTTTGCAGTCTTATGTAAGTTTATTCATAAGGTGAACACTATAAAATATTTTTATAAAACAGTAACATGTTTACTGTATTTGATATGCAGGTTGACACAAAATTCAACTTTCTTCATGATCTAATAGTCAAACAACATGAAGACTCAAATGAAAAAATGAATAAACAATATGCCGAACTCATTCAAATGTTGAAACACAACATCTAAAAAAATGAAAAGGTAAACTAAATTTGATTTACGTTATATAATTCATGAATTTATATTTCTTTTTGATTCGTTTTTGTGTATTTATATATATATTTTGAATTAAAATTATATTATGTATTTTTAATGTTTTTTATGCATGTTTTATAATATACATAAATGTGTACATTATGTTATATAATATACATACAAGCTGTTATGTATATTAACTATTTATCATGAAAATAATAGTTATATTGACATAGTAGCAAAGAATTATTTTATGTATATTAGTTCACATACATAATTATTCTATGTATATTACAATACATAAAGTCAATGAGATATGTATGTTGTAACATATACACATAACACTGCTATGTATATTTAAAACATTTACATGAAATTTTTAATTTCATATTAAAAAAACAACAATCTTATTTGTTGAATGACATCAATGTTTTTGTTATTAAGTACAAATTGAAATCATATTAATGTTAATTCAGCCCATTAGCTTAGTTCAAATTGATGTTTTCAAATTTAGTCTTACATATCTTCTATAACAAAATCAAAAGAATCATGATTTGAAAGGTTCAACTATCAGAGATGAACCATCACAAGATCAAGTTGATGAGATGGATATCATGTCAAATGTTGAAGATATAGAAAAAAGGGTAATTATTTTTAAGTACACATTTTTCTTATCATAGATTGATGTTATCTAAGTTTTTCTTAACCATATACTACACTAATTGTAGCAGCATTAGGAAGTTGGAGATTTCACAATAGGAAATGTACAATCTAAAGATTATGTTGAAGATATTGCTATCGTCACAACCTTGAAAGAAAAAGAAAAAAAGGTATTTTCCCATAAATAATAGTTATACATATTTTGTTACATATATGAATTTTTCTTTCATTCTTTGATGTTATGATATTCTTTCAGCTGAGAATATCAAATTGAATATTGTTTCTGTCAGTTTGATTAGAAATACAATTTATATGTGTTATGTTATATGTATATTATTATAATATACATAAGCTGCACATCAAAATTTTGAAGGATTTAATAAACAATGCAATTCTCATTTTTAATTCGTAGGTTGTCGGCAACACTGATAAATCAATAGGCATAGAGTATAGTGATGATACAATGGAGGATGCTTATTTTGATTAGAACCGCAGTCCTATACAAGAACAATCTGAGGTTAAACATCAAATATATTAATATTTACATTTAAAATAATGAACTAACATAGTTATGTATATGTTTTTTGTTATCTATAAAAGCAGGTTGAAAGATGTAGTAAGGATATTGAAACTATCTGAATGCTCTTGTTGAATCTCTGGTAAATCAGAAATCTGTTAATTCCAATATTGAAACATCTAGTACCGTGCATATCTGTAAAGATCACAAGGTAAATATTCAAAGTCATTTTTTTTCATATATAGGTCAAATATATTAAAAATATCATGTTTTAATGCTTACAATTAAAATGATAAAATGACTTACTTTTTTGACTGTTTTATGTTACCTCTTTAAGGATATTGAAGGAGTTAGTGCTGAAATTGGAACTGCCATGTTAGAAGTTCTTGTTGAAGCTGTAGAAAATCAGATACTCTATAATGTTAATGTTGAAACATATAGTACCGTGCATAACCATAAAGATCAACGGATAAATTTATAAAGTCATTTTTTTAAATTACATGTCTAATTTGACACACGTGACACTACTTTTACTAACTTGTTAAATCAAAACTGACACTACATACGTAATATTTACTATTACGATGATTACTCGAGTGCAATTTCTGAATCTGCTCAAAGAGAGATAGATGCCATATTGAAAGGTCTTCCAGCATCGGTGGAGGATCTACCTCTAGCAGTCGTTCCACCATCAGAAGAAATCGTGAACCAACAACACATATCTGATAGTCAACTTCCTTCAGATTTACCTTATGCAGTTGTTGCTGTCTATCAAGCTTCCAAAACCTCGAGAAAGAGAACCAAGATTAAATTCAAAGTTTTCAAGTCACCATACTTGACAGAATATGCTTCTGGTTCAAAAGACATTGAGGATCAAAATAGAGATACAAAATAAAAATTCGTATTTGATAATTTCTTGATATCTGATGATATGCCACGAGGTGTAATTGAAGAGTACAAACAGTGAATTGAAGAAGGTTTATTGAAGTTTTATGCTAAAATGTAAGTTTTTATCATTATTAAATTAAAATTATTTTGTCAATTAGTGTACTAATTTTTTTCCTACTAACAAAATTTATTTTTTAATAGAAAAATAAATGATGAATACTACAAAGCAAGATCCTCTTCTCTTGGAGTTCAAGATATCGATTTTGTTGTTGCTCATGCATGATCAAAAAATTGATTTTACTTGATGTCTTAAAAGAATGCATGTTGGAACAATGAGGTATTTAGACTTTTAAATTTTATAAGCTTTCATATTTAATTGATTTTGTAGTGTATGTGAATTACCAGAGTGTATATAGCTGCCTATCAGAGAAAGTTTATGCATGCCTTCAGTTCACTATTATCTAAATATATACCCAATTGCAAATTACAATACCTGTTTGTATTTGCTATATGTCAACCTTATTCTATGTATATGCTTGCTAGTTGTCATGCGTGTTTAAATACTAATGTTTTGCTACATATGTATATTAGTGCATGTTATGCCTATGAAATTCAAATTTATAGATACTAAATCCCAGTGTTACGTATATTTACATTAACAGTTATATTTTTTTGTACTCATATAACTTATTAAAAACATATAAATATGTTAAAAGTTTGCCAGTGTTAAAGGTGCAATTTTTTTATTAAACTCCTACATGTCAGCATATTATATGTATATGCGTGCTTATTGAGATGTATGTCCAAATTAGTTTTCCTAACTTGTATATCCTGTATATCATCTATGATATAATTGCACTTCTTTGTTTTTCAAATTTTTAACATATTGATGTGGTATTTTATCACTTGTGAAAGAAATTCAAATTAAGGGAAGATCAAGAATACAGATTCACAATCACTGACTGTTTTTTCAAAAACTACACAACAAGATTATGCTCAGTCTATTATTGTGGCCCAAAATGAAGAGGCAATGACAAACATAATCAAGGGATATCGCATTTCATCTGGGTTACCATGACACCTAGATGACGAGGTGTATTTCTCCGTCAACTGCAATGAAAAATTTTACTGGGTTTTAGCTATTATGTCTCTAAAGGATAGACGCATACGCGTCTATGACTCGCTGTCCAATCTAAGAAATATGAAATCAATTAATGAGATTCACAAGTTGGCTGTGATGATGCCAACTTACCTCTCTGGCAGTGGATTTTTTTTGAAGAAACATCTCGTACAGATTGGGCTAATCTTGAAGCATATAGGGATAAGATGAGTCAAAAGACACAGTTTGTGAATCAAAATTCCTTTGAGATTGAGTATATTCAAGACATTATGCAACAAGAATGTGACAGTGTGTAAGTAAATTTCGATATTAATTTTTGTGAAATATTACTGTCTATGTTTTGTATGAAACAACGTATTTTTTTCTTTGCTTTTAATTACTACGGAAGAACATGTAAGATTTTTGTATACATGTCAGGAATTGTGGAGATTTTGTAGCGGGTTATGTAGAATACGAATGAATGTGCCTTCTGTTGGTTTTGAAGCAGAATATCATCGAATACGATACTCGTCACTACTTTAAAATTACGGTATTTGCAAAGCAAAGAAAGACTATCTTAATGAAAATGATGATCCTCCAAGATCGAGGACTAAAACTATATCAATTCATGATGAATGTGGAATAGTTAGCATTGAGTAGACTTATTGAAAAATATTGTAAAGACTTTTTCTTTCTGTGAATTTGTTAGGAACGATGAATGTTAAACATTATTAGATGTTTTGTATGACAGAATATAAAAATTTACTTTTATTTGATGAATATGGTGAAGCTTTTTTTTCATATGAATTTTGTTGTGAATGATGAATATTGAATGCATGATTGTATGACGAGGATAAAAAAGTACCTACATGATTATTGTGTCTTGTACATTACCTTTCAAACTTTGAATATAATCACATTTACACAAATATGTACTTTTTATTATGATCGGAAAGAATGATTAAAACTTAGTCATTTAAGAGAATATAATAGTTTTGTATGTTTACATATGCATAGTAGAGCATAAAACTTAGTAATGTATCTTGAAAAATAAACATAAAGGTACATGTAATCTATGTAATTTAGATTAAAAACACAGCTGAATCAAATTTTACATCTACAGTTTATGTATGTTAATTAATATACATACCTGTGTTATACTATATCAATAGATATCATTAAAATATATGTATATTAAATAATATATATTCCTGATTAAAGTCTATAATTATAGGCTAAGTATGTTAGATAACTTTTATATGTATATTAGATAGTATACACAGCTGATTAAAGTCTATAATTAAAAGTTAAGTATGCTAGATAAAAATATATGTATATTAAATAATATACATAGCTTATTAAAGACTAATATTATATGTTATGTACGTTAGTTAAAAATATATGTATATTAGATAATATACATACCTGATGAAAGACTACAATTAAAAGTTAAGTACGTTTGATAAAAATATATGTTTATTAAATAATATACATAGTTGATTAAAGTCTATAATTAAAGATTAAGTTTATATATTCTGCACCTATATATACATAAAAGTATGTGTATTTCAAATAATAGACATATATAAGTTAAAGACAATATTTAAAGGTTTTGTATGTTGGATAACATATATAATTATATTATATATTGGCACATATCATACCTAATACGTTTTACATATTTTGCACCTTATATACATATTCCTGATAAACATATTAACATCATTAACTCAAAACAATATAATATCTCTATATCTAACTGTTTACATATAATCTAATTTATAATAATATATAGTATTATAGGCTTATAAACCATCTCGTCAAGTACACTAAATGCCCTAATAAACAAGCATGAGGTCATTAAATTTTGTATAAAATAACACAAATCTCAGTTACAAATAGATGCATATATAGATGCTTAACTTTTTACAAATAAACATTCATAAAGTTATTATCTCAGTTAGTAAATACATAAAAAAAAATATAAATTAAATATCCCAGATAAACAACACAAAGGAGAAAAAATACATCAGAAAAACAGATAAACAGAAGAAAAATATTATTTATTTCAATGTTAAAGAAGCAAAGTAACGCTATTCAATGGAGTCATTATTAAAAAACACATAACAATAACCGAGTGATTAATTAGAAGATAGTTTATGGAAACAAAAACTTAGTTCTTCTTTGGAAAGAAATTGCAGGAACGTGTATTGTGCCCTTCATGTCCGCAACGTCCGCAATGATTTGTGCTTGATGAAAGTGTTCCGCTGAATTTTTTCTTCCTCCCTTTCATCGATTTTCCTGGAAGTCTTTTGTATATCGGGGGAAACACTTCTTCCTCATCTACATTATTAGAAACATCCCAGTCTTTCTTATCTGGCATTGAAACGATTGGAACTTCATATATCTTCGTCAAAGTTGCTGGTTTGTAGTATTCTGAACAATATGGACCAAGATCTTTTACATGTTTAGACTTAACACGGCAATGGCATGAGGATAAGGTATTTGATATACTTGGAACCTCCCACAGTTGCAACAACCACTTTCAAGGTCGACAATGTATCTTCGTCTAGATTCATAAACTGAGTATATGTAAGGTGAGGATGCCTTCACCTGAACAAAATAAAAAGTTCAAACATTAAACTTTCTATGGATTTTTTTTAAAAAGTTTAATATTGAATAAGATATATAATACATATAAATGCATAGTAAAAATTCAGAAAATTCTTACATACCGTTATCCTCAAAGCTTTCACACTATTGAGAGTTGAAATTTCATCAAATCTATGATCTAAAGTCGTACTTGTATATGAAGCAATCTGTAACGTTCTGATTTTCTATAACCGAAATGCTACACGGTGCTTATGATCCCGAAGAACCATAAGCTAACTCTTTTCTGGTACCTGTACTGAGCATTGCATAATATAATGAAATACATACGGAAAACTGGCGGAAACTTTCCATAAGGTTCAAAAACTTAACATACAACTGAATAATGTCTGTCAATATCAAAACTGAAACAACTGTTTGTATAACTAGTCTAAAAAACTCTACAGTCTGAAAGCCTCTGAACTGTTTGAATAAGGAGTTGATGGGACATGTCCCCAAAAAACTCCAACTACTGAAATAAACTGAATCTAATGTAATACTGAAATAAGAATCATCCTCAAATGATGAAGACTCACTGCTACGTCTACTACTACTGACTGAGTCTGGACTACTATGGGTGCTCTGGATCTCGCGCTTTTGAACTTATGGTATAAAACACCATAGCGCAAGAGAAAAGTATGCGTCAGTACTTTGAATGTACTGGTATGCTAGATGAGGTAAAACCAAATACAAGGGCTTATGTATGAACAATACTGACTAGACAATCTGAGTATGCTGAATGAGAATACATGCATGAATGCATAAGCTATCACTGAAATCATAGTAACACAGAATAATAACTTCTGAATACTAACTTACTAATGTCTGAGTCTAATAGTACTGATATCTGAGTTTACTGGCTCTGGGATACTGAAAAACTGAGTCTACTCATAATAATAATGATTGACTATAACTGATATTAGGCCTATCTAGTGGGTGACCTCTGATTCTACTGTGATAATAATGGTTTATATCTGAGATCAGGCCTATCTAGCGGGTGATCTCTTAATCTACTAATAATCATAATGATTGACTGAGTTTGAGATCAAGCCTATCTCGTGGGTGATCTCTGAATCTGGGGAACTGTCTAAGTTTCTCATCGAGCTGTGTGATCGTATCTGACGATCCTAAATCTGAAGAACTATTTGAGTTCTTAACTGAGACTAAATCTGAAGTTGAAACTATGGGAGTTCTCACTTAACCGACATGCTTTGATCTGAACAAGTGGGGTCCAACCTGTAACCCCAGCTGGAAGGGTGTCAGTACCATGCCACGGGTAAAGGCACTACTATGGTCAAGCCTCTCTAACGGGTGACCCTGAATAGGAAGTCAAGCCTAAGGCATCAGGTGACTCCTAGAAGGTAGTCAAACCTTAATCTAATGGGTGACTCCTGGTCCTACGCTATGTAGTTCTAGAGTTCAGGGACTAATTCTAAAGACTCTGCCTCTCTAACGGGGAAGTCGTCGTCCCTGCACTCGCTCGGTGCTAGTTCCTACTCCCAACTGAAAGACACTGAACTGATTCTTAATCCATATTAGACCGAGCTAAATTTGTTACTGATCATATTACTTGACTGATTTGACTGAGTTCACTTGATTTCGTTGTCTGACGGAACACTTCGAAATTCTACTTTCTGCCTGAATACTATTGAGTGCTGTAACTAACTGAGCTTTACTGAAATTTGAATTGAATTCTGAATACTACTGAGGTCCGAACTAGAGACGGAACTAAGTTAGAATGATACAGATACTGGATTGAACTAGTACTGAGATTACTAAATTTTCTTAAGTTCTGTAGCAGATTGAATTCTACTGATCATAGCACGACTGAGATTATCTTGACAAGCAACTAAGTTTTTGGGTATAAATACCCCCAGGACTCGATAACATAAATAAATAATATAGGACCACATTTGAATATCATGACAATGTACTTTCACTCACAACACAATCAATACAATATCTCGTCAATCACTTGAATGTCATAAATATGTAAATGTATAGGGTATGCATACTAATATCTCATAGTTGTTCAATAAGGACTACACATGGATAAGAATGCATGCAACTTATCATAATACATTCACTAAGGCATTTCAAGAAACGCTTGGCATGTACTAGTTATTGCATAATTGGGGATTTCATGCTTAGCATACTAAAAAGGCACTATTCTCTTTACTTAAGAATTCTATCAAACATATGGGGAGCATGCTTTGGTTATACCACAGATTCTATACTTAATTATCATGAATACGTCAATATCATGCAACTTGAAGGGGTTTTATCATGAATATCGCATAGTAGGAACAAAGCTTGGATCTTTAAAATCAAGTCATGAATTGAAACTCATCAACATGAACTTTAATTTCTATTCACAAAAGTCATGACAATCTCATAAATGTATAATCTTGAATTTAGAAAAGGATTTTTGAACTTCTTGGGAGAAAGGAACCCAAAAATCAACATCGGACATACCTCACAATCTTGAATCTTGAAACAGAATGACTTTTTTTGAAGGTTCTGGAATGGGAATCTTAATTCTTGATTACCTTGTGGAGAGTGTGATGGGGTCTTGAAGTTAATTGAGAAGAAAACTTAATTTTGTTCTTGGGAACAAAGAGGGTTAAGAGCTTCTGAAACTAAATCACCATAGCTAAGTACATATTTTTGGCATTTTATGTCGTGGGGGTAAGGTTTAGGGTGAGGGAAAAGACCAACATACCTCTACGAAATCACTTCCCAGTTGCTGAAATTTTCAGCTGATGACCAAGGCTGATAAGCCATCAGAGCTATGATAGCCCGTCAGCCCAGGTCATCACCTGGGAGCTGAAATTCATGGGTTTCTGTCTAAGTCTGACGACATGGGCTGATAAGCCGTCAGCTTATGTCGTCACTTAGTTGCCAGGCTTACATGCTGGAGTAAAATGGGTATAAATTTTTGTTACAATATCGGATTTGGGTGAAATTAGTATCGTTGGAAAGATAATTCAATTATCTATCTGTTGGTGGGTAATGAGATAAAAAATTCATAGTATAACGAGAGATATTCTCATTTAAAGTTGACTATACTAATATCCTTTCCAAGAATTTAATCGGTAAGGGATGTTTTGATTCGTCTAATAGATAGGATGTATTTGAGGCCTTAATATACATCAAACTTGATAATAAAACTACCAAACCACTAAAATTTATTTCTCATGAGCTTGAAGCATGGTTCTACTATCGGTTGGGAATTTCGGGGTATTACACAATCTCACTGTTTTTACAGTTCCAAGATCCAAATAACTTTTACACCTTTTCTAAGAATCCATATATTGGCAATTCCCGGTCCTCCACCAAACACCCATTTATATACTCAGCAATATTTGAAGTCATTATCCGACCATTTTTTATTGCTGAATGGCGCCTACTCCACTTTTTATATCTAGTTTCTTGTAGATATTTTTTCACTCTGGGATCAACTTTTTCAATCTTTCCCATTAGGTAGTCAAAATTATCTTTTCTATAAGCCTTAGATATTAAATAATGCAAATCACTAATACTTTCTTTGCTCTTCCGAAAGTAACCACAAATATTTTCTCAGAGATGTCAAATGCATGAAAGGTGTGGGATATTTCGATATACAATACTAATTGCTTTGATAATGCTTTCATTCCTATCAGAGATAACACATATATTATCTCGTTCTCCAAAAGCAGCTTTGAACTGGTTGAAAAACCATGACCATGAGCTGTCATTCTCCATATCCGCAACCCCGTACGCAAGCGGTAATATACATCCTAGGTTACATAAAAAATATATTAATAAAAGTCAACATAAATATTTGAAATATTAATAAATTAAAAAAAATCTTTTTTTATATAGTAATAATTTTTTATCAAAAAAAAAAAAACTAAAGAATTTAAAAAATGAAATATCCATACCTGCACCATCCAGTGTTCTTGCTGAGAGGAAAGTCCGTTGATATGGTCCACTTAAATGCGCACCATCAACAACTACAATGGGTCTCCAATCAAAACCCCTTATCATTGGATGCAACGTTATAAAAAGTTACATGAACCGATTATCCCATGACTTATGCATTGCAATGTGTGAATTGGGATACACATTATTCAATATATACACGTATCTTGGCATCTGCCTATAACCATCAGTCGACCACCCCTAAGCATCGCTATGACACCACTCCTTTGCACGCCATGCCTTCATATAGTTTACATCAACCCCATATACAACTTTTATTTCTTTCATTATGTCGGACGGGGTGTGCTTTATCTTATGGTTAACTAAATTAGGAGCCGTGAATTCACACACAAAAGTGGTAGTTGCCAAAATATTCTTCAGTACCATATCACGCAACTGTACGAATGTTCTGGGTTAAATCTCCTGATGATAAAAACATCTATTTTTTTGTAGCTAGATGCTTCCAGCGTCCACTTACAATCCTCGATGTAACATTGGAGGACATAACTGCAGTATTCATTAACATTCAATATTATAAGTATTTGTATTAATGTATATGTTTTTTAAGAATTTCATGTTACTAATCAGAACTACTTTAAAAAAACATATACAACATATACATACGAAGTGGTTATGCATACAAAAAATAATAATTTTGAAATTGTTTCTATGTAAAACATATACATACGAAGTCATATGTATATGTAACAACATAAACAAAACCTTACCTTCTGAAAAATCATTTTTACAATGCTCTGTTACTACGACACTACACTAACATATACAAATAATTTGCAAGATATGTTAATTGACAATCAATTACTTCAAGTAACAATACAATTGTAGAATCTAACCACACCAAATTCTAATCATAAAAAACATTAACATAACTAACAAACAGGACAACAATATATGCTTCACTAATTTTCTAATCCTAAAAACATAATCTATACAGCTTACATGGTAACTTTTTGAACAAATCAAAAGAAGATGTATTACCTTTTTTTGTCCGAAAGTTTAGCTCTGCAATTGAATTCATGTGTCACAATAAATTTCTCCATCACTAAAACTAGTGTCTTTTTATCCTTATACATCTATTTCACCTTCACATCAATACTCTTGCTATCACAGATCAAATTATTAACCTAGAACTCAGGAACATACAACGCATATTGATTATGCATCTCTATAACAGCGAGATCCATAGCATCTGATTCAACACCTTCTATGCAAACAACAACTCCTGTATTTCTATCAAACTGTATGTCATCTGAAGATTTATCAATCGTTGATATGCACAACGAGTACATAATAAAGGCTAGTTGAGCTTTTTTTAACTCGATATACAACCGAACTCCATTGTCATTACGGATATGAAAAGGTGATTCATTCCCGTCTACTACATAATGTACATCAATATTTTTTTGCACTTCATCAATGTTTAATTCGTCAGTGGTTGAGGAAATCAACCTCAAGTAACTTATCGATTCAGAATAACGATCCCTTTATTTTTATAATTTACATATTCTGTTTTGGTTCTCCATTGACCAGAGTGCCTTAAAAGAATAACAATATTCATCTTACAGAATTTCAATTGAAGTTTTTGTCTTCAGAGAGATAAAGAAATCAGTGTTTTGATTTTTTTCTGGGTGTGTGATTTTCGTATGATTTATTTTTAATGTATTTGATTAATTCAAAATTTGACATTCAGAAGCTGTTACATAAATTAAGGAAGCATTAATCCACTTAATTAATTAGTTGACTTAACAACATCCTTAAAGAAAGGGAATACGTTAGTTCCTTTTTTAATGGCAATAAAACTTTCACATATACATAAGAAGCTATGTATATACGTGTTTCTTATGTATGTGAAAATGGAGAGAGAGTAAACTAATTAATAAAAATGGGAGAGGATGTAATTAGTTCTAAAATGATTGGGAGTTGTGTTATTTATACTTATTATTTTGATTGGCCAACTCATGTCTTTTTCCCTAGTTATTAATTGATTGAAAAAATACATCATACTATCAAATGAACTTATCTTAAATAATTAAAATCTCAATCTTTTTAAATAATTATATAAATCTCTGATTTTACGTAAAAGTTTGAACACATCACTGAAGAATATGTTAATCCGTGTAAAATTAATGATGTATTCGTGTAAAATTAAGTAATGTATCCGCGTAAAATTAAGTGATGTTTTTTGAAAGAATAACATATCTGTATAAAATTAAGTGATGTGTCTGAAAGAATGTGATGTATCCGTGTAAAATTAAGTGATGTATTCAGAAGAATGTGACCTATTCATGAAAAATTAAGTGATGTATCCAATAAAAATATGATGTAGCCGTGTGGACTAAATCAGAAAATTTTAGCATTTTTTTAAAAAGGAATATATCGTAATTAGCTCCAAAGGAGTTGAGATTTATGAAACTTTACTTATTAATTCACTTTATTTTGACTTGTTAAATTGCAATTCAATTAAAAGGATAAACTATATAAATGACTTATAATGGGTGACTTTGTTTTTTTGTTCCCTATAAGAAAACTCTTAGAAAACTAGTCTACCTTCTTTTTTATATATAAAATATTTTCTTATTTGCCCTTTATATCTCGAATATTTCTAAAACAAGTCCATACTTATATCTTTTAACTTCTAGTTTATTTTATCTTTTTTATTTTACTTCTTTTCTCTTTTTTCTCTTTTTAGTTTTTCTCAACATTTATTTTTTTCTTTTCTCCTCTCAATTTCTATTTTTTTTTTTATTTTTTACTTTGATATTTTTTTCTTTTTAGTTTTTCTCAACCCTTATTTTTTTCCTCTCCGTCTCTCCACTTCTATTTTCGAGCTAAAAAAAATTCTCCTTTTTATTTTTCTTTGATTTTTATTTTTTCTTTTCTCTTTTTCTCTTTTTAAATTTTTCTCAGCCCTTTTTTTCTCATTTCTCAATCTTTATTTGTTTTCCTTTTATCCTCTCAACTTCTATATTTTTTTATTTTCTTTATTTTTATGTTTTCTTTTTAAATTTCTTTCTTTATTTTTTTCATAATTTTTAGTATTTTTTTGTTTTTTTATTCCTTCCAAACATTATGTTATGCCCCATGGGTAAGAGTTGACACTACCATATTGTATCTTCATTTATGATATGTTCTACAAATCTTACCTTAGGGACAAGACTTAGGACTTTCAAATAACAAGTTTTATGAGCAAGAGTTGACACTATCACATCATGTTTTAATTTCTGAAATGTTATATAACTCTTACTTTAGAGACAAGACTTAGCTCAAGGAATTTCAAACAACAAGTTATGCCCCATGGCCAAGAGTTGACACTACCACGGTATGTCTTGATTTATGAGAAGTTTTACAACTCTTGCCTTAGAGGCACGACTTATTCTAAGAATTTTCAAACAACCAGTTACATACTTTGGGCAAGAGTCAACACTGCCACATTGTATTTTTTACTTATGAATGACTCTATCACTCTTTTGTTAGAGGCAAGACATAGCCCAATAACCATCAAACAACAAATTCCCCATGGGTAAGAGTTGACACTACCAAAGTGCATTGTGCTCTAGCACTCTTCCCATAGTGGTAAAAATTAGACCAACAGCTTTTAAGCAATAAATTATGCCCCATGGGTAAGAGTTGACACTATCTATAATACCCGTGACTTTTTCCTTGTTAGAAATCATCTCAAGGATGCTAGGACTAACTTTGAAATACAAATCTATATTTGTACACATGGTATTTTTGATATTTTCACTTTCTATCATGTGGGAAATTGAGTTTTCTTTCCAACGGTACCAATTTTGTCCAAATCCGACATCAGACAAGGAAGTTATAGACATTTTACTTGGAACTATCAAAAACGCCCAAGTATGACGGCCAAGTTGATGGACCGCCACATAAGTGACGGACCGCCACTTAAGTGACGGACCGCCACTTTGACCATTACAACCAAGAAAGTTGAGCCACGTACTTGATAAGGACTGATGGACGAGTTGACGGACCATCAAAGTTGTGACAGACTGTCATCCAGGCCATCAACTTTTATCCAGTGAACCCCATTTCTGGTCGACGTCTGACGGGCTAAGTGACAGACCGTTAAGTGTCTGACAGACCGTCACACGCCACGTTCAGTTTATTTCTAGGTCATTTTAACAGGGGTATTTTGGTCACTTATCACTCACCTACATATACCCAGATAAGTTCGAATTCAGCCATTATGCTCATTATTATTTCACAAATAAAAAACTAGGGTTCTCTCTAAATTTAATCTCCAAGAACAATACCCAATCTTCTTCAAGAATCAAAGGATTTCAAATCCTTCAAGTTCAAAAACATCAAGAACCTTGAGTCAGGTATGCATAGTGTTCATCTATGGACCCCTTTCATTCATAGAGTTTAAGAACCATGCTTTTAAATGAAAAACTTTGATTTTATTGTTGTTATATGATGTTGTTCATGTTAATGATCATTGTTTAAGCTTCAAGATATTAATTTAAGTCGACTTCCATGATGTATGCATGCTTGTAGTTAAAACCCATAAATTTGGGTAGTTCAAGATGATTAAAATTGTTGAGAAAACCTATGCCCCAAAGTGTGCATGCAAGGTGTTTGTTAAAATGCCTAGAATGCTAAAAATCATGTTTCCATGACCCCGTGGTATTTAAATGACAAGATATGTCAACTCTTAAGATGATTCCACATGAACTTCCATGCTATTGATATGTGTTGCTAGTATGATTATGCAATAAACATGATATTAAGGTTGTGCAAGTACTTCCATGTGACATGGAATCCTTTCCATGCAATACATTGTTGATAAACATACTTAGTATGAAATCCCTTATGTACGTTATTATGAATTATGGACTCAAATCTTGTGATTAAGTCATGTCATGTGTGTCAGTTTCCTTCCATCGAGTTTTGGGGGTATTCATACCCAAAAAATATAGCTGTGTGCCTAGAGCCATGTCATGTCATCATGATTATATCATTCAAGCCACAATCTATAGAACTCAATAAATCATGTGACTCAGGAAATCTCAGAAATATCATGATCTCAGTAAAATCTCAGATAGTAGTGCTATTCCGTCAGTCAATAAAAGTTAGTTACTCAGTCCATGTACAGTCAGTTAGATCATGTTCAGTCTCTTCAGATGGGAGTAAAAGTTAGCACCGAGTGAACCCAAGAATGGGAATTCACCTGCCAGTTTAGAGTGTGATTCTTAGAAGTCATCCATGTGTTCTAGAACTACGTAGCTAGCATAGGTTGAAACATCTTAACCTGTCAGACTAGGGTTGATGAGGTGGCTTAACCTGTCAGTTTAGGGTTCCCACCATTCTCATTTAAGCACCTTCCAGATGAGGGTCACTCACAACTATCCTTACCAGTGGCGTGGTATTGACACCCCTCCAGTCAGGGCAGAGATTAGACCCCAACATTGCTATAGGCATTATTGGGGCATGTCGATTAAATAACTACCTCCCACAGTTTTAGGCTCAGTCTCAGTAAAAGAACTTAGATAGTTCTTCAGATATCAGTTTACTAGGACTGCCAGATACAGTTAAATTCGGTTATAGTATGGAACTCAGATAGTTCCATCAGACCCAGGACTGTCAGACACAGTCACCCATGTTGACAGAACCATAGTTTCAGTCATGATCAACTATCAGTAAACTATGTATTAGCGTATAGATTTAGCTATCATGCATTCACGATCTTAGTTTGTATGTATGCATGTTTGCACTCTCACATTTATATCAGTCAGTTAGTTAGCATTGTTCATGCATGTAACCCTATTTATGTTCAGCCTACTTCACTCGTATAGTCAGTACTCCAGTTGTACTGACGCATTTACGCTATGGTGCTTTCTTTTCATGTTACACCATAGGTTCAAAGACACGAGTTCTAGACTAGCAGTAGCATTCATATTCCAATATACAGAGCTGCAGTAAGTCCTCTTCATTCGAGGATAATATGATTTGATTTATTCATTTATTATTTCAGTTAGCTATCAGTTTACGGAATTAGTTGGAGACATGTTCCTTCAACTCCTTATTCAGACAGTGTTTAGAGGCTCTAAGATTTTGTTCAGTTTTGATTCAGACTTCAGTTATTTTGGGTATTTTTTTCACCCACATTGATGTTATAATTATTTCAGTTGAACCTTATGGTCTATTGTTTATGTTTTCCGTATATTACATGTATGTTAAGAAATATACAGGTACATATATCAGTCATGGGTTAGCTTGTGGTCCCTCGGGTTCATGAGCACCTTGTAGTATTTCTGTTCTAAAAATTAGGGTGTTACAAACTTGGTATCAAAGCATAAGGTTCAATAGAGTCCTAGGAAGTCTGAAAGCTGCATTTAGTAGAGTCTTGTGCATGGGTGTGTTGCGCGCCATATTTATGTACAAGAGGATATGAGATGTTTTAGGAATAGTTTCCCTTCTTTTAGTATTCATGTAGTGCTAGTGAGCATAATCTCAAGTTAAACTCTCAGTCTAATTCGTTCTTCTCTTATTTTAGAATATGCCTCCAAAGAGAAGAAACCAGCCAATTCCTCAGTCCGAAAACCCTTTGGGCGATCATGTTTCTCATGTGGAGTTTAGAGCCGCATTCACAATACTTGCTCAGTCCATGGCTGCCCAGAATGAAGGGCCACTAGTTATTCCGGCCAGTCCAGTGTCCAATTCCACAGCAACTAGAATTTGAGACTTCACTCGAATGAACCCTCCATCTTTCTTTGGTTCTAAGTCTGATGAAGACCCTCAGGAGTTTATTGACCAAGTCCAGAAGGTCATTGACATCATGGGAGTTACTTCTGTTCAGAGCACCGAGTTAGCCGCATACCAGTTACAGGATATTGCTCACACTTGGTACAAATAGTGAAAGTCTGATATGTTAGAGGATGTAGGTCCTATAGAGTGGGAGGAATTTGTCATGGCTTTCTTAGATAGATTCTTTCCCCAAGAGTTGAAGGAGGCCAAAGTTCTTGAGTTTATCAACCTCAGCCAGGGAAATATGACGGTTAGGGAGTATTCTTTCAGATTTACTCAGCTAGCCAGATATGCCCCTCATGTGGTTGTAGACAATAGGGATAAAATGAGCAAGTTCGTGTCTGGAGTGAATAATAGTGTGGTAAATGAGTGTAGATTTGCAATGCTGAATAGTGATATGACTTTAGCTAGGTTCATGACCCATGCTCAACAAATAGAGGAGAAAAAAGTTAGGGATAGAGAGAGGCAGAATAAGAGAGCAAAATTAGGCAGTTTCAATTTTGCTTAGCCCAAATCAGAGGGAGAAAATCATTTCTAGTTTTTTACCAAGTCATCAGCTCCAGTTCAGTCTTCAGCCAGTGCTCCAGCTCCTAAGTTCAAAGATAGAGCACCCAACTCTAAATATCAGGGCAGTGTCAGCAATGCCCGAACTAATCCCCTATGTCAAACTTGTGGTAAGAATCACCAGGGTATTTGCAGAGCCGGTAGTGATGTCTATTTTAGTTATGACAAGACAGGCCACAGATTTAGAGATTGTCCTCAGTCCAGTTATCAGGATCAACAAAATCATTCCAAAGCTCAGTTCGATCGCCCGAACCAGCAGGGTGCCACTTCTAGTGCTACTAGTGGGCAACGCCCAAACAGACTCTATGCTCTCCAAACTCGATAGGATCAGAAAAATTCTCCTGATGTCATTACTGGTACGTTATAGATTTTCCATATTCATGTTTATGCTTTGCTAGATCCAGGTGCATCCTTGTCTTTTGTCACTCCATACATAGCAGGCGATTTTAAAATTAGTCCTAAAATTTTAGCAGAGCCCTTTTCAGTCTCTACCCCAGTGGGTAAAACCATCATAGCCTGGCGAGTATACAGGAACTGCCCAGTTATGATATTTCAAAAATCCATATCAGCAGATTTAGTCAAATTAGAGATGACTGATTTTGATGTCATTCTTGACATAGATTGGCTTCATTCCTGCTATTCCACAGTCGACTTTAGGACCCGTATAGTTCAATTTTAGTTCCCGAATAAGCTCGTCCTAGAGTGGAAGGGTAGTACTTCATCTTTCAGGGGTCAGCTTGTTTCCTTCCTTTGGGTAAGGAAAATGATTTCAAAGGGGTGTGTGTATCATTTCGTACATGTAAAGGATTCCAGTTCTGAATCTCCCAATCTCGAATAAGTCCCAGTGGTTAATGAATATTTAGATGTCTTTTCTAAAGATCTTCCAGGCATTTTTCCCAAAAGGGAAATAGACTTCGGCATAGACCTTCTCCCAAATACTCAGCCTATCTCTATTCTGCCATACAGAATGGCACCAGTAGAACTCAAGGAACTAAAAGATTAGTTGAAGGATCTCTTAGATAAGGGATTCATCAGGCCCAGTGTATCCCCATGGGGTGCACCAGTCTTATTTGTGCGTAAGAAAGATGATTCTCTCAGGATGTACGTTGATTACCGTCAGCTCAACAAAGTTACTATCAAGAACTGGTATCCACTTCCCAGAATAAACAATTTGTTTGACCAACTTCAGGGTGTCAATTATTTCTCTAAGATAGACCTCAGATCAGTCTATCATCAGCTTAGAGTTAGGGAATGTGACATCCCGGAGACAACTTTCCGTACTCGATATGGTCACTTCAAATTTCTAGTCATGCCCTTTGGTCTTACCAATGCCCCTGTAGCCTTTAAGGACTTGATGAATCAGGTGTTCAAGCAGTACTTGGACATGTTCGTCATAGTCTTCATAGATGATATTCTGGTCTATTCTCACATGGAGCATCATCATTAAGACCATCACAGGATTGTTCTTCAGACTCTCAGAGATCATCAGTTGTTCGCCAAGTTTAGTAAGTGCTAATTTTGGCTAAGATAAGTAGCATTCCTTGGCCATATTATTTATGGTGGTGGCATTAAAGTAGATCCTCAGAAGACTGAAGTGGTAAGAAACTGGCCTCGCTCTGTCTCTCCATCAGATATTAGGAGTTTCGTGGGTTTGGCTGGCTATTACAGACACTTTATCAAGGGATTTTATTCTATTGTATCTCATATGTCCACTCAGAAGATGGTTAAGTTTCATTGCTCAGATTCTTGTGAGAAGAGTTTTCAAAAGTTGAAGACTCGACTCACCTCAGCTCTAGTTCTAGCTCTTCCAGATGGTTCAGATGGTTTTGTAGTCTATTGTAATACATCCAGAGTGGGTTTAGGTTGTGTCCTCATGCAGCATGGTAAGGTCATAGCCTATGCCTCCAGACAGTTAAAGCCCCATAAGAAGAATTATCCTACTCATGATCTTGATTAGCAGCCATAGTATTTGCCTTAAAGATTTGGAGGCATTATCTATACGGAGTTCATATAGATTTCTTCACAGATCATAAGAGTCTCCAGTATGTCTTTTCTCAAAAAGATCTCAATCTTCATCAGAGAAGGTAGTTAGAGCTTTTGACTGATTATGATAAGAGTGTCCTTTATCACCCGGACAAGGCCAACGTTGTGCCCGATTCTCTCAGTAGACTCTCCATGGCTAGTTTTTCTCATGTTAAGGATAGCAATAAAAATATAGCCCAGGAAATCCATCAGCTTGCCAGACTAGGCGTTCGCTTAGTCAACTCTTCAGAGGGTGGTGTATGTGTTCAGAGTAGTTCAGAGTCATCTCTAGTTTTTGAGGTGAAATAAAAGCAAGACAGGGATCCTAACCTTATCAAGCTAAAAAAGATAGTTCAGAATTAGAAATTAGAGGCTTTCTCCCAAGGGGGAGATGGTGTTCTTCATTGTCAGGGTCGTCTGTGTATTCCAGGTGTAGATGACTTGAGGCAACAAATTCTTGCAAAAGCGCATGGTGTGCGATACTTTATTCATCCACGGGCCACTAATATGTACCTCAACTTGCGGGAGGTCTATTGGTGGAGTAGGATGAAAAGAGATGTTGCGGAGTTTGTGGCTAAGTGCTCTACATATCAGCAGGTTAAGATAGAACATCAGAAACCTAGTGGGTCTATGCAGAAGTTCACCATTCCTACTTGGAAGTGGGAAGAAGTGAACATGGATTTTGTGATGGGTTTGCCTCGAACTCGTCATCAGCATGAGTCAGTTTGGGTTATTATAAACAGAATGACCAAGTCATCTCATTTCCTTCCAGTTCATACCTCTTATTCAGCTGGGGATTACACCAAACTCTATATTAGGGAGTTAGTCAGATTACACGGTGTTCCATTATCTATCATCTCAGACCGAGGTACATAATTCACCTCTCACTTTTGGAAAGCGTTCCAAAAGGGTCTTGGTACCTAAGTTCATCTTATTACCGCCTTTCATCCTCAGACAGATGGTCAAGCAGAGAGGACCATTTAGATTCTTAAAGATATGCTAAGGGCATGTGCAGTTGATTTCAAGTGAAGTTGGGATGACCACTTGCCGCTGATTGAGTTTGCATACAACAATAGCTATCATTCCAAAATTTAGATGGCTCCATTCGAAGCTCTCTATGGTAGGAGGTGTCGATCTCCATTTGGTTGGTTCGAAGTTAGTGAGGCCTCAGTCATCAATCCTAACTTGGTATTCAATGCCTTAGAGAAAGTTCAGTTAATCAGAGAGAGACTTCGGGCTACTCAGAGCCGACAGAAGTCTTATGCAGATGTTCGTAGAAAAGATCTCGAGTTTGAGGTCAATGAATATGTCTATCTTAAGATCTCTCCCATGAAGGGAGTGAAGAGGTTCGGCAAGAAAGGGAAACTCAGTCCCCACTATGTCGGTCCCTTCAGGATTCTCAGTCGCTTCAGCAAGGTAGCTTATGAGCTCAAATTGCCTTCAGATCTAGCCTTAGTTCATCCGATCTTCCATGTCTCCTTTCTCAAGAAGTGCATAGGTGACCCAGCAGTCGTAGTCCCTATTCAGAACATTGATGTTCAGGACAACCTCTTTTATGAAGAGATTCCATTTAGACTATCAGATTCATAGGTTGAGGAACAAAGAAGTCTCTCTAGTCAAATTTCTTTGGCGAAATCAGTCCGTTGAGGGAGCTACTTGGGAAGCATAAGTAGAGATGCGTACCAAGTACCCTCACCTTTTCTTCGCCAACCCAGATCAAGCTCTAGGTAACAGTCCTCCTTAAGCTTATTTAGTTTCACGTTCAGCATTCAATACGACTTGATATTTCATTTGATGTTCATGTTCCATCACACATTTGGTATCAAGTACCATTGAATATTCATTCATGCATACATGTATCAGTCCAGTAAATAATCATGCATCAGATATGCATTCTCATTGCGAGAACCTCAGGTATACATTCATGAATCAGTTACACGTGCATCAGATATGCATGTTTAGTATAATGCGTTCAGTTTGTTAGTCATAAGATCATGTTCCAACTACTCATGTTTAGATTATTGTTTCCCCTCTCCATCAGTTCCATTTGAGGACGAATGTTCTTAACGGGGAGATATTGTAATACCCGTGCCTTTTTCCTAGCTAGAAATCATCTCAAGGATGCTAGAAATTATGTTAAAATGCAAACCTATCTTTGTACATATGGTATTTTTGAGATTTTCTTTTTATCATGTGGGAAATTGAGTTAGCTTTCCAACGGTACCAATTTTGTCAAAATCCAACATCAGATGAGGAAGTTATTGACGTTTTACTTGGAACTGTCGAAAACACTCAGGTATGATGGCCAAGTTGACAGACCGCCACATAAGTGACGGACTGCCACTTTGACCATCACAGCCAAGGCAGTTAAGCCACGTACTGGATAAGGACTGACGAATGAGTTGATGGACCGTCAAAGTTGTAACGGACCATCATCCAGGTTGTCAAATCTTATCCAGTGAACCCCATTTCTGGTCCACGTCTGACTGGCTAAGTGACGGACCGTCAGTCGGACCGTCACATGCCATGTTTAGTTTATTTCCAGGTCATTTTAATAGGGGTATTTTGGTCACTTATGAATCACCTATATATACCCAGATAAGTCCGAATTCAGCTATTATGCTCATTATTATTTCACAAACAAAAAATTAGGGTAACCTTGAGTCAAGTATACGTAGTGTTCATCTATGGACCCCTTTCGTCCATAGAGTTCAAGAACCATGCTTTTAAATGAGAAAATTTGATTTTCTTGTTGTTATGTGATGTTGTTCATGTTAATGATCATTGTTTAAGCTTCAAGATATTAATTTAAGTTGACTTCCATGATGTGTGCATGCTTGTAGTTAAAACCCATGAATTTGGGTGGTTCAAGATGATTAAAATTATTGAGAAAACCTATGCCCCAAAGTGTGCATGCAAGCTGTTTGTTAAAATTCCTAGAATGCTAAAAATCATGTTCCCATGACCCCATAGTATTTAAATGACAAGCTATGTCAACTCTTAAGATGATTCCACATGAAATTCTATGCTATTTATATGTGTTGCTAGTATGGTTATGCAATGAACATGATATTAAGGTTGTGCAAGTACTTCCATGTGACAAGAAATGCTTTCCAAGCAATACATTGTTGATAACCATACTTAGTATGAAATCCCGTATGTACGATATTATGAATTGTGGACTCAAATTTTGTGATCAAGTTATGTTATGTGTGTCAGTTTCCTTCCATCGAGTCCTGGGGGTATTCATACGCAAAAAACATAGCTGTGTGCCTAGAGGTATGTCATGTCATCACAATCATCTCAGTCAAGCAACAATCTATAGAACTCAGTCGGTCATGTGACTCAAAAAACCTCAGAAATCTCATGATCTTTGTAAAATCTCAGATAGTAGTGCTATTCCTTCAGTCAACGGAAGTGTAACGCCCTAAAAATGGGTCCCGGGATGTCACACGGTGCTTAAGGCTACAAGTAGCCCCAAGCTAACCCTTTGGGCCATATTCACATCATTTAAAACATATCAATAGAATTACTATGACCAGTCATCAAAATATCCTCCATGATATCATAATTCAAAAAAACAAAAGAGATGAGGAAAGGTAACAAAATACAACACATCACGACAACTCCAACCATCTAGTCTAGTCTGACAAGCCTCTAAAAGTCAACAACATCAGAGAGCCATTGGGACATACCCCAACTGAATCATACTCAGTATCAAAAGTACTTCGTTCAACGAAACAGAAATCTGGATGTCACGTCCTCGGATCATGAGGAATCACCACAACAAAGGATGTAGAACAGCGTGCCCGAAAAATCACTGTCGAGCCTGGGACTGAGCACCTGAACCTATATTCCGAGAAAATATAGCCCACATCCAAAGATGTGGGTCAGTAACATAGAAATAGACCGAGCATATGGAGGTGTATGCAGTTTAAAATATCAACATCATAAGCATTTATAGGAAGTATGCATGATATAATAAAAGACTCACATAGCTTGAATAAGATCACTGTAATCATCAGAGAGTGAAATATAAGTAATAAAACATATGAGTCATCATATAAATTCTCAATCATTTTCCAATTCATTAGATGATCAAACCTCATAATAAAATCCCTCTTTGATAATATAAAATCATTAAACTTTGCAAAAATGATAGCTTTCACAACTCAACTTTAAAATCATTTTAGTTTTCATCTCAAACATAAGAATACATGCACACACACAGGGAGTCTCTTACAACCAACATAAACCATGTGAGCTACATGGAGTCCAATGTCCAAACCGCGTTGGGGAGAGCTTTCCTATCCTTGCCATCGGAGTAGGATCTTAATCATTCATTCACTAGTGAGCACTATATCAAAAAGCCTTAAGCTCATATCCTACAAGGGCACGTAGTTCTATGGAAGTACCAATTACAGCTATACCTCCAACTCAGTGCTAAAGACTACTTCCGGACTTAACTCAAATATTTTCAAGGACAATCCACAACAAAATGAATTCAACAATTCATAATGGGAGCCATCATGCTACCCTTTTTCCATAATCAATCACAGTGTGGATTTCTTTTCTGATTCAAGTTCAAAAATAACTCTTTCAAGACCAAAAGGTCAAATCAATTACATTCTCAAAGTGTGTATAACACATTACTTCATAACATAATAATCTCAGTCCGGGTTCAAAACCCATAATTCAATACTTGAGCAAAACACTTCAAGATTCATACTTTATTTAGCAAACATGATAAAATTCATATAAAATCTGGAAATTCGACTCTTAAACATGATATTCACATCAAACTCATGAAATTCATTCTCAAAATATCTAAAATATCACAACTTTTTGATCAAGGATATAGAATGTAAGTTTTCATCTCAAATTCATAATAAGATATGTAAAATCATATATCTTTGAAAATAATACAATTTGGGCACAAGAACGAAAGAAGTCTCTTGTTGAAAACCCCCACATACCTCTATAGTAATGAAATTGTTGAAAGATTGGACCTTCAAATCTTGATTGGGCAACCCTAGTTGTTTTTCTCCTTTAGTGCTCTTAGATGATGAACTTAGACTGATACTAGGGTTATGATGTATTTAGGAGTAGTTAAATTCATAGGGTTATGTTTAAGGACGTGTAAGGAATGTTAAAATGTTTATTTATTCCTGAAATAATACAAATTGGAGTGTTTAAGTCACTTGAAACCAACACATAGGTGCCGAACATGCTATCGCCTATATTTACATAGGCGCCGCCTATGCTATCGCCTATATTTACATAGCCTCCGCCTATGCTATTGCCTATGTTTACATAGGCGCCGCATATGCTATCGCCTATGCTTCCCAGTGACCATAGGCGATTGGTTACGCGACGCCCTCTACTTCGCAAAGCTGTAACTCTTACCTCGGTTGTCGAATTTTGATGAGATTGGTATCGTTGGAAAGCTAATTCGATTCTCTATGATTTTGTGGGTAGGAATACGCAGTAATACCATACATTTTGTGGGTAGAAATATGCAGTAACACCTCAGATCATCAATATCAGGCATACAAGACCTATTCTGTAATATCAATACACCATCTCCCTCTCGGGAGAAAACCTCCACCTTTTGGTCTTTAACTGATTCTTTCAGTTCGACCAAACAAGAATCTGTATCCAGCTTCTCTTTCACTTCAGAAACTAGGGAAGATTCGGAACTACTTTATACCCAAGTATTACCCTCAGACGAGTCAAGTAATCTAACACCTAACCTAGCCATACGATGCACTTCACGGGCTAACTCTTTCTTATCTTTCTTTACATGAGCTACATTACCCATGGACGACCTGCTAAGAGCATCTTCCACTACATTGGCCCTGCCCGGGTGATATAACACACTCATATCATAATCCTTTAGCAATTCTAACCATTGCCTCTGCCGAAGATTCAATTCTCTCTGAGTAAACACATATTGCAAACTCTTGTGATCCGTAAAGACATCAACATTAACGCCGTATAGGTAGTGTCTCCAAATTTTCAAAGCAAAAACCACTGCAGCTAACTCGAGGTCATGGGTCAGATAATTCTTATCATAAGGTTTCAATTGTCATGAGGCATAAGCTATAACCTTACCCTTCTGCATCAATTCACAACCCAAACTAACTCTGGAAGCATCACAATATACCACAAAATCATCGACACCATTAGGCAGGGTATCATAAGGGTTGAAGTGAGTCGAGTCTTCAATTCCTAAAAACTCTTCTCGCAAGAATCTGACCACTGGAATTTAACCTTGTTTTGGGTTAACCGGGTCAAAGGAGCAGCAATAAAAGAGAAAACTTCGATGAAACGACGGTACTAGCCAGCTAGACCCAGGAAACTCCTAATATCAGATGGGGAAATAGGTCTAGGCCAAATTTTCACAGCTTCTACCTTTTGAGGATCAACTCGAATACCTTTAGAAGAAACAATGTGGCTGAGAAAAGCAACTGAACGAAGCCAAAATTCACACTTGTTAAATTTAGCAAACAACCGCTGATTTCTAAGGGTCTGCAAAACAATTCGAAGATGATTTGCATAGTCGTTCTCACTTTGGGAGTACACAAGAATATCATCTATGAACACAATAACGAACATATATAGGTATGGTCTGAACACCCGATTCATAAGGTCCATAAAAACTGCTGGGTCATTAGTTAATTCGAAGGACATGACCAAGAATTCAAAATGACGATAGTGAGTTTGGAAAGCTGTCTTTGAAATATCACAATCTCGGACTTTAAGTTGGTGACAACCGGATCTCAAATCTATTTTCGAGAAATAACTAGCACTTTCCAGCTGATCAAACAAGTCATCAATTCTAGGAAGAGGGTACTTGTTCTTGATTGTGACCTTGTTAAGCTGACGATAGTCTATGCACATGCGCAATGAACAATCTTTTTTCGCAAGAATAAAACGGGTGTACCCCAGGAGACACACTAGGCCTTACAAAACCCTTTTCAAGAACATCTTTGAGTTGGTCTTTCAATTCCCTAAGTTCTGCGGGGGCCATACGATACGGAGGAATAGAAATTGGTTGTGTATTAGAGAGAAGATCAATTCAAATTCTATCTCTCTATCGGAAGGTACCCCTAGGAGATATTTCGGGAAAACATCAAAAAGATCATTAACAACACTAAGAGATTGAATAGTTGGAGTCTCAGACTTAGTATCTTTAACTCAAATCAAATGATAGATACAACCTTTGGAAATCAACTTCCCAGCTTTAAGATAGGATATGAACTGACTTTTAGACGCATAACAAGTGTGTAGCCAATCCATACCTAGAATAATATCAAAATCAACCATGTCTAGCTCAATCAAATCTGCAAACATGACTCTGCAAATATGATGGTGCAAACATGCCTTAGCAGTAAAATCTGCAAACATGACTCTCAATTTAAGGAAACATGATGGTGAAATAGTCATAAATATCAAACTTTTTCAACTCAAATCTCATAAATCATTAATAGAGAAATTTGGGTGTAAACCCAGATGCAATATCATGTAAATCAAAAATAGAAAGTAAATCTTTAGGCAAAAGAACGAAAGGAGTATTCTTGTTCAAACCCCACATACCTTAGATTTTGATTTTGAAGATATAAAAACTTACTTGAAACTACTTTCTCACACTTTTAGACCAAGACCTTGCTGCCTTTGACTTGAGGATCTTAGTTCTTGAACAACTTGAAGAAATTTATGGGAGATTTCTTGAATTTCTTAGAGATGATTTGATTTTTGGGTTTGGAAGAAACCCTAGGTTTCTAGAGAATTCTTGAAAGAAATTTAGAGAGAAATGGTCTTCTCTTCTCTACATATATATATATATATATATATATAAATATATATATATATATAAGGCCACAATGAGCGGATATGACCAAGATGCCCCTTTGAAAAAAGTTGAAATTTGCTGATCGGGGCCTGTGACGGTCGACCTAACAGTCCATCAGAGCGACTGATGGTCCACCAAGTCGTTTGTCACTTGAACACCAAAATTGAAACATTTTGCCTCGACGTGATGGTTGACCATATGATCTATCAGAAAAGTGATGGTACACCAAGACGTTCGTCACTTGAGGACCAGAAATGAGACATTTTGTCTCGGTCTGACGGACACCTTGAAGGTCCGTCAACTTTGTGATGGTCAACCGCTTTGACAGTCACACGACATCCCAAAAAGGAAGCTACTGCCTTGGCTTAATTGGACATTTGACGGTTCACCAAGGACCTGACGGTGCACCAGGTCGACCGTCAAACCAGGGCTATCCTATAGCATTCAGTACAACGGCCATAACTCACTCATCCGATGTAGGATTTTGATGAAATTGGTATCTATGGAAAGCTTATGCAATGGTCTACATGGAAGTCATTCATATCCATTCAAAAAGATAGATTTAGGCTTATGGAATGATCGAGGTATTACAATATCTCCCCCTTGGAAACATTCGTCCTCGAATGTTGCTAGATGGGCCAAGAACAAGAGAAAATGAGGACGTACAGCTGGAACTACTCACATAGAAGGGCTCACTTTACTCTAATTCTCTTGAGTACTTCACCAAATGCACGAATTGTAGAGGGAATAACCATATAGCGGAATACATTAGATTAGAAGGAAACTGAATTAAGGGAATAGTACCTTCAGCTTAATTCTAATTCATGGAGAAATGATAAGGGTAACTGGCTCGCATATCTGCTTCTACTTTCTAAGTGGCACTCTCTACTGATTGATTTCTCCATATAACTTTAACCAGGGGAACTTCCTTGTTCCTCAGTCTACGGACTTGATAATCTAGGATTTCAACCAGGATTCATCATACGAAAGGCTATCCTGAACATCACAACCTTTCGATGGATCATCAACAACAGAGTCTCCAATATGCTTCTTGAGCATAGAAACATGAAACACAGGATGGACAATTGATAATTCTGAAGGAAACTCAACCTCATAAGCGGCTTTCCCAACACAATCCAAAACTCTATAAGGGCCAACATATATGGGACTCAGCTTCTCTTTCTTTCCAAATCTTTTCACCCCTTTCATGGGTGAGATTTTAAAAAGCACCAAATCATCGGCTTCAAACTTAAGAGCTCTTCTTCTTACATCTGCATACGACTTCTGAAGACTCTAGGCTGTCTTTAACCTCTCCCGAATTAACTTAACTTTCTCTATAGCCTCAAATAGAGCATCAGGTCCAATCACAACAGCTTCACCCACTTCGAACCAACCTATGGCCGATCTAACTCTTCTCCCATACAAAGCATCAAATGGAGCCATTCCAATGCTAGCATGAAAACTATTGTTGTAAGCAAATTCTATCAACAACAAATATTTATCCCAACTTTCTTTGAATCAAGAACACAAGCCCTTAACATATCCTCCAAAGTCTGAATTGTCCTCTTAGCCTGACCGTCTGTCTGCGGATGAAAAGTAGAGCTAAGATGAACTTGGGTGCCAAGACCCTTCTGAAAGGTTCTCCAAAATGTAGAAGTAAACTAATTACCTTTATTAGAGGTAATAGATAATGGAACTCCATGCAACCTGACTAACTCTCGGATATATAGCTTAGCATAGTCCTCAGTGGTAAAAGATGTATGTACTGGAAGAAAATGTGTTGACTTAGTCAACCTGTCTACAACAATCCATATAGAATCATGATGATGTCGAGAGAGAGGTAAACCAGTCACAAAATCCGTATTGACTTCCTCCCTCTTCCATGTAGGGATGCTAAATTCTTGCATCATTCCACCAGGTCTCTGGTGTTCTATCTTAAACTGCTGGCAAGTTGCATACTTTTCTAAGAACTTCACTATATCCTTCCTCATACCATTCCACCAATAAATCTCCCGTAAATCACGGTACATTTTGGTAGAACTGGCGTGAATAGAATACCGTGTGCTATGCTCCTCAGCCATAATCCACTACCTCAGATCATCAACATCAGGCACACACAACCTATTCTGAAATCTCAATACACCATCTCCCTCTTGAGAGAAAACCTCCACCTTTTGGTCTTTAACTGATTCTTTCAATTCGTCCAAACGAGAATCTATATCTTGCTTCTCTTTCACTACATTGGCCATGCCCGGGTGATATATCACACTCATATCGTAATCCTTTAGCAATTCTAACGATCGCCTCTACTGAAGATTCAATTATCTCTGAGTAAACACATACTGCAAACTCTTGTAATCCGTAAAGACATAAACCTGAACGCCGAAGAGGTAGTGTCTCCAATTTTCAAAGCAAAAACCACTGCAACTAAATCGAGGTCATGGGTCAGATAATTTTTCTCATGAGGTTTCAACTATCGAGAGGCATAAGCTATAACCTTACCCTTCTACATCAACACACAATCCAAACCAACTCTTGAAGCATCATAATATACCACAAAATCATCGATACCATTAGGCAGGGTTATCACAAGGGCTGAAGTGAGTCGAGTCTTCAATTCTTAAAAACTTTTCTCGTAAGAATTTGACCACTAGAATTTAACCTTCTTTTTGATTAACCGGGTCAAAGAAGCAGCAATGGAAGAGAAACCTTCAACGAAACGACGGTAGTAACCAGCTAGAC
This sequence comes from Capsicum annuum, assembly GCF_002878395.1. Taxonomy (NCBI): domain Eukaryota; kingdom Viridiplantae; phylum Streptophyta; class Magnoliopsida; order Solanales; family Solanaceae; genus Capsicum; species Capsicum annuum. Next base: position 171,930,574 of record NC_061115.1, on the reverse strand, counting down.
CCAGGAAACTCCTAATATCAGATAGGGAAATAGGTCTAGGCAAACTTTTCATAGCTTCTACCTTTTGAGGATCAAATTGAATACCTTCAGAAGAAACAACGTGGTCGAGAAAAGTAACTGACCAAATCCAAAATTCACACTTGTTAAATTTAGCAAACAACCACTGATTTTGAAGGGCCTGCAAAATAATTCTGAGATAATTTGCATGGTCGTTCTCACTTCGGGAGTACAAAAGAATATCATCTATGAACACGCGAACGAACATATCCAGGTATGGTCTGAACACCCGATTCATGAGTTCCATAAAAGCTGCTGGGGCATTAGTTAATCCAAAGGACATGACCAAGAATATAAAATGACCATAATGAGTTTGGAAAGCTGTTTTGAAATGTCACACTCTCTAACTTTACGTTGGTGATAACCGGATCTCAAATCTATTTTTGAGAAATAACTAGCACCTTGTAGCTGATCAAACAAGTCATCAATTCTAGGAAAAGGGTACTTGTTCTTGACTACGACCTTGATAAGCTGATGATAGTCTATGCACATACGCAATGAACCATCTTTTTTCGCACGAATAAAATAGGTGCACACCAAAGAGACACACTAGGCCTTATAAAACCCTTATCAAGAAGATCTTTGAGTTGGTCCTTCAACTCCCTAAGTTCTGCAGGGGCATACGATACAGAGGAATTGAAATTAGTTGTGTATCAGGGAGAAGATCAATTTCAAATTCTATCTCTCTATCGGGAGGTACCCCTGGGAGATCTTCCGGGAAAACATCAGAAAACTCATTAACAATACTAAGAGATTGAATAATTGGAGTCTTAGACTTAGTATCTTTAACTCGAACCAAATAATAGATACAACCTTTGGAAAGCAACTTCCCAGCTTTAAGATAGGATATGAAATGACTTTTAGGAGATACAGAATTTTCGAACCACTCAAAGACTAGCTCATTGGGAAACTGAAAATTGACTACCCGAGTGCGACAGTCTATAGACGCATAACAAGAGTGTAACCAATCCATACCTAGTATAATATCAAAATCAACCATGTCTAGCTCAATCAAATCTGCAAACATAACTCTGCAAACATGACTCTGTAATCAAATTTGCAAACATGACTCTCAATTTAAGGAAACATGATGGTGAAATAATCATAAATATCAAACTTTTTCAACTCAAATCTCATAAATTATTAATAGAGAAATTTGGGTGTAAACCCACTTGCAATATCATGTAAATCAATAATAGAAAGTAAATCTTTAGGCACAAGAACGAAAGGAGTGTTCTTGTTCAAACCCCACATACCTTAAATTTTGATTTTGAAGATATAGAAACTTGCTTGAAACTTCTTTCTCACACTTTTAGACCGAGACCTTGCTGCCTTTGACTTGAGGAGCTTAGTTCTTGAACAACTTGAAGAAATTTATGGGAGATTTCTTGAATTTCTTGGAGATGATTTGATTTTTGGGTTTGGAAGAAACCCTAGGTTTCTAGAGAATTCTTGAAAGAAATTTGGAGAGAAATAGTCTTCTCTTCTCTACATAGATATACATATAAGGCCACAAGGAGCGGAAATGACCAAGATACCCCTTTGAAAAAAGTTGAAATTTGCTGATCAGGGACTGTGACGGTCGACCTGATGGTCCGTCAGAGCGACTGACGGTCCACCAAGTCGTTCGTCACTCGAACACAAAAACTGGAAAGTTTTGCCTCGACGTGACAGTTGACCTTATGATCCGTCAGAAAAGTGATGGTACACCAAGACGTCTGTCACTTGAGGGCCAGAAATGAGACATTTTGTCTCAGTCTGACGGACACCTTGATGGTCCGTCAACTTGAGTACTTCACCAAATGCACGAACCGTAGAGGGAATAACCATATAGCGGAATACATTAGATTAGAAGGAAACTAAATTAAGGAAATAGTACCTTCAGCTTAATTCGAACTCATGAAGAAAAGATAAGGGTAACTGGCTCGCATATCCGTTTCTGCTTCCTAAGTGGCACCCTCTACTGATTGATTTCTCCATATAACTTTAGCCAGGGGAACTTCCATGTTCCTCTGTCTACGGACTTGATAATCTAGGATTTCAACCAGGATTTATCATACCAAAGGCTATCCTGAATATCACAAACTTCTGATGGATCAACAACAATAGAGTCTCTAATGTGCTTCTTGAGCAATGAAACATGAAACACAGGATGGACAATTGATAATTCTGAAGGAAACTCAACCTCATAAGCTGCTTTCCCAACACGATCCAAAACTTTATAAGGGCCAGTATAAATGGAACTCAGCTTCCCTTTCTTTCCAAATCTTTTCACCCCTTTCATGGGTGAGATTTTCAAATACACCAAATCATCGGCTTCAAACTCAAGAGCTCTTCTTCTCACATCTGCATACGACTTCTGATGACTCTAGGTTGTCTTTAACCAAGAATTCAAAATAACGATAGTGAGTGCGGAAAGCTATCTTTTAAATGTCACACTCTCTGACTTTAAGTTGGTGATAACCGGATCTCAAATATATTTTTGAGAAATAACTAGCACCTTGCTGCTGATCAAACAAGTCATCAATTCTAGGTAGAGGGTACTTGTTCTTGACTGTGACCTTGTTAAGCTGACGATAGTCTATGCACATGCGCAATGAACAATCTTTTTTTCGCACGAATAAAATGGGTGTACCACAGGGAGACACGCTGGGCGATATAAAACCCTTATCAAGAAGATCTTTGAGTTGGTCTTTCAACTCCCTAAGTTCTGCGGGGGCCATACGATACGGAGGAATAGAAATTTATTGTGTATCAGGGAGAACATCAATTTCGAATTCTATCTCTCTATTAGGAGGTACCCCTGGGAGATCTTCCGGGAAAACATTAAAAAACTCATTAACAACACTAAGAGATTGAATAGTTGGAGTCTCAGACTTAATATCCTTACCTCGAACCAAATAATAGATACAACCTTTGGAAATAAACTTCCCAGCTTTAAGATTGGATATGAACTGACTTTTAGGAGATACAGAATTTTCGAACCACTCAAAGAATGGGTCATTGGGAAATTGAAACTTGACTACCTGAGTGCGACAGTTTATAGACGCATAACAAGTGTGTAGCCAATCCATACCCAGAATAATATCAAAATCAACCATGTCTAGCTCAATCAAATCTGCAAATATGACTCTGCAAATATGATGGTGCAAACATGCCTTAGCAGTAAAATCTGCAAACATGACTCTCAATTTAAGGAAACATGATGGTGAAATAATCATAAATATCAAACTTTTTCAACTCAAATCTCATAAATTATTAATAGAGAAATTTGGGTGTAAACCCACATGCAATATCATGTAAATCAAAAATAGAAAGTAAATCTTTAGGTAAAAGAACGAAAGGAGTGTTCTTGTTCAAACCCCACATACCTTAGATTTTGATTTTGAAGATATAAAAACTTGCTTGAAACTTCTTTCTCACACTTTTAGACCAAGACCTTGCTGCCTTTGACTTGAGGATCTTAGTTCTTGAACAACTTGAAGAAATTTATGGGAGATTTCTTGAATTTCTTGGAGATGATTTGATTTTTGGGTTTGGAAGAAACCCTAGGTTTCTAGAGAATTCTTGAAAGAAATTTAGAGAGAAATAGTCTTCTCTTCTCTACATAGATATATATATAAGGCCACAAGGAGAGGAAATGACCAAGATACCCTTTTGAAAAAATTTAAAATTTGCTGATCGAGGACTGTGACGATCTACCTGACGGTCCGTCAGAGCGACTGGCGGTTGAGTAAGTCATTCGTCACTCGAACACCAAAACTGGAACATTTTGCCTCGATGTGATGGTTGACCTTATGATCCGTAAGAAAAGTGATGGTACACCAAGACATCCATCACTTGAGGGCCAGAAATAAGATATTTTGTCTCGGTCTGACGGACACCTTGACGGTCCGTCAACTTTGTGACGGTCCACCGCTTTGACCGTCACACGACATCCCAAAAAGGGAGCTACTGCCTTGGCTTGATGGGATACTTGACGGTCCACCAAGGACCTGATGGTGCACCAGGTCGACCGTCAAACCATGGCTATCCGATAGCTTTCCAAATCTTTTCACCCCTTTCATGGGTGAGATTTTCAAATACACCAAATCATCGGCTTCAAACTCAAGAGCTCTTCTTCTTACATCTTCATATGACTTCTAATGACTCTAGGCTGTGTTTAACCTCTCTCGAATTAACTTAAATTTCTCCATAGCCTCAAATACAGCATCAGGTCCAATCACAGCAGCTTCACCCACTTCGAACCAACCTATGGCCGATCTAAATCTTCTCCTATACAAAGCTTCAAATGGAGCCATTCCAATGCTAGCATGAAAATCTCAGTGGTAAAAGATGTATGTACTAGCAGAAAATGTGCTGACTTAGTCAACCTATCTACAACAATCCATGTAGAATCATGATGATGTCGAGAGAGAGGTAAACCAGTCACAAAATCCGTATTGACTTCCTCCCTCTTCCATGTGGGGATGCTAAATTCATGCATCATTCTACCGGGTCTCTGGTGTTCTATCTTCACTTGCTGGCAAGTTGAACACTTCTCTAAGAACTTCACTATATCCTTCCTCATACCATTCCACCGATAAATATCTCATAAATCATGGTATATTTTGGTAGAACTGGCATGAATAGAATACCGTGCGCCATGTACCACGTCCACAATCCTCTACCTCAGATCATCAACATCAGGCACACACAACCAATTCTGAAATCTCAATACACCATCTCCCCCTCGAGAGAAAACCTCCACCTTTTGGTCTTTAACTGATTCTTTCAGTTCGACCAAATGAGAATCTGTATCCTGCTTCTCTTTCACTTCAGAAACTAGGAAAGATTCGGAACTACTTTGTACCCAAGTATTACCCTTAGCTGAGTCAAGTAATCTAACACCTAATCTAGCCAAATGATGCACTTCGCGGGCTAAATCCTTCTTATCTTTCTCGACATGTGCTACACTACCCATGGACAACCTGCTAAGAGCATTAGCCACTACATTGGCCATGCCCGGGTGATATAACACACTTATATCATAATCCTTTAGCAATTCTAACCATCGCCTCTACTGAAGATTCAATTATCTTTGAGTAAACACATACTGCAAACTCTTATGATCTGTAAAAACATAAACCTGAATGCCGTATAGGTAGTGTCTCCAAATTTTCAAAGCAAAAACCACTGCAGCTAACTCGAGGTCATGGGCCGGATAATTTTTCTCATGAGGTTTCGACTATCAAGAGGCATAAGCTGTAACCTTACCCTTCTACATCAACACCCAATCCAAACCAACTCTGGAAGCATCACAATATACCACAAAATCATCGACACCATTAGGCAGGGTATCATAAGGG
>NC_061115.1:171916948-171922169 GCF_002878395.1 Capsicum annuum | reverse complement strand
TGAAGTGAGTCGAGTCTTCAATTCCTAAAAACTCTTCTCGCAAGAATCTGACCACTGGAATTTAACCTTGTTTTGGGTTAACCGGGTCAAAGGAGCAGCAATAAAAGAGAAACCTTCGATGAAATGATGGTACTAGCCAGCTAGACCTAGGAAACTCCTAATATCAGATGGGGAAATAGGTCTAGTCCCACTTTTCACAGCTTCTACCTTTTGAGGATCAACTAGAATACCTTTAGAAGAAACAATGTGGCTGAGAAAAGCAACTGACCGAATCCAAAATTCACACTTGTTAAATTTAGCAAACAACCGCTGATTTTGAAGGGTCTGCAAAACAATTGGGAGATGATTTGCATGGTCGTTCTCACTTCGAGAGTACACAAGAATATAATCTATGAACACAATAACGAACATATCCAGGTATGGTCTGAACACCCGATTCATGAGGTCCATAAAAGCTGCTAGGGTATTAGTTAATCCAAAGGATATGACCAAGAATTCAATATAACAATTATGAGTTTGGAAAGCTCTCTTTGAAATGTCACACTCTCTGACTTTACGTTGGTGATAACCGGATCTCAAATCTATTTTTGAGAAATAACTAGCACCTTGCAGCTGATCAAACAAGTCATCAATTCTAGGAAGAGGGTACTTGTTCTTGACTGCGACCTTGTTAAGCTGGTGATAGTCTATACACATGCGCAATGAACCATCTTTCTTTCGCACGAATAAAATAGGTGCACCCTAAGGAGACACACTAGGCCTTATAAAACCCTTATCAAGAAGATCTTTGAGTTGGTCTTTCAACTCCCTAAGTTCTACGGGGGCATACGATATGGAGGAATTGAAATTAGCTGTGTATCAGGGAGAAGATCTATTTCAAATTCTATCTCTCTATAGGGAGGTGCCCCTGGGAGAGCTTTCGGGAAAACATCAGAAAACTCATTAACAACACTAAGAGATTGAATAGTTTGAGTATTAGACTTAGTATCTTTAACTCGAACCAAATAATAGATACAACCTTTGGAAATCAACTTCCCAGCTTTAAGATAGGATATGAAATGACTTTTAGGAGATACAAAATTTTCGGACCACTCAAAGACTAGCTCATTGGGAAACTGAAACTTGACTACCCGAGTGCGACAGTTTATAGACGTATAACAAGAGTGTAACCAATCCACACCTAGTATAATATAGAAATCAACCATGACTAGCTCAATCAAATCTGCAAACATGACTTTGTAAACATGACTCTGCAAACAAATCTGCAAACATGACTCTCAATTTAAGGAAACATGATGGTGAAATAATCATAAATATCAAACTTTTTCAACTCAAATCTCATAAATTATTAATAGAGAAATTTGGGTGTAAACCCACTTGCAATATCATGTAAATCAATAATAGAAAGTAAATCTTTAGGCACAAGAATGAAAGGAGTGTTCTTGTTCAAACCCCACATACCTTAGATTTTGATTTTGAAGATATAGAAACTTGCTTGAAACTTCTTTCTCACACTTTTAGACCAAGACCTTGCTGCCTTTGACTTGAGGAGTTTAGTTCTTGAACAACTTGAAGAAATTTATGGGAGATTTCTTGAATTTCTTGGAGATGATTTGATTTTTGGGTTTGGAAGAAACCCTAGGTTTCTAGAGACTTTTTGAAAGAAATTTGGAGGGAAATAGTCTTCTCTCCTCTACATAGATATATATATATAAGGCCACAAGGAGAGGAAATGACCAAGATACCCTATTGAAAAAAGTTGAAATTTGCTGATCGGGGACAGTGACGGTCGACCTGACGGTCCGTCAGAGCGACTGGCGGTTGAGTAAGTCATTCGTCACTCGAACACCAAAACTGGAACATTTTGCCTCGATGTGATGGTTGACCTTATGATCCGTAAGAAAAGTGATGGTACACCAAGACATCCATCACTTGAGGGCCAGAAATAAGATATTTTGTCTCGGTCTGACGGACACCTTGACGGTCCGTCAACTTTGTGACGGTCCACTGCTTTGACCGTCACACGACATCCCAAAAAGAGAGCTACTGCCTTGACTTGATGGGACACTTGACGGTCCACCAAGGACCTGATGGTTCACCAGGTCGACCATCAAACCAGGGCTATCCGATAGCATTTAGTAAAACGGCCATAACACACTCATCCGATGTCGGATTTTGATGAAATTGGTATCGATGGAAAGCTTATTCAATGGGCTACATGGAAGTCATACATATCCATTCAAAAATATAGATTTATGCTTAAGGAATGATCGGGGTATTACAATATCTCCCCCTTGGAAACATTCGTCCTCGAATGTTGCTAAATAAGCCAAGAACAAGAGAAAATGAGGACGCACAGCTGGAACTACTCACATAAAAGGGCTCACTTTACTCTAATACTCTGGAGTACTTCACCAAATGCGTGAATCGTAGAGGGAATAACCATATAATGGAATACATTAGATTAGAAGGAAACTAAATTAAGGAAATAGTACCTTCAGCTTAATTCGAACTCATGGAGAAAAGATAAGGGTAACTGGCTCGCATATCCACTTCTGCTTCCTAAGTGGCACCCTCTACTGATAGATTTCTCCATATAATTTTAACCAGGGGAACTTCCTTGTTCCTCAGTTCACGGACTTGATAATCTAGGATTTCAACCGGGATTTTTCATACAAAAGGCTATCTTGAACATTACAACCTTTCGATGGATCATTAACAACAGAGTCTCCAATGTGCTTCTTGAGCATAGAAACATGAAACACAGGATGGACAGCTGATAAGTTTGAAGGAAACTTAACATCATAAGCTGATTTCCCAACATTATCCAAAACTCTATAAGGGCCAACATATGTGGGACTCAACTTTCCTTTCTTTCCAAATCTTTTCACCCCTTTCATGGGTGAGATTTTCAAATATACCAAATCATCAGCTTCAAACTCAAGAGCTCTTCTTCTCACATCTCCATACGACTTTTGACGACTCTAGGCTGTCTTTAACCTCTCCCGAATTAACTTAACTTTCTCCATAGCCTCAAATACAGGATCAGGTCCAATCACAGCGGCTTCACCTACTTTGAACCAATCTATGGCCGATCTAAATCTTCTCCCATACAAAGCTTCAAATGGAGCCATTCCAATGCTAGCATGAAAACTATTGTTGTAAGCAATTTCAATCAACAACAAATATTCATCCCAACTTCCTTTGAAATCAAGAACTCAAGCCCTTAACATATCCTCCAAAGTCTGAATAGGCCTCTCAGCCTGACCGTCTGTCTGCGGATGAAAAGTAGAGCTAAGATGAACTTGGGTGCCAAGACCCTTCTGAAAGGTTCTCCAAAACTGAGAAGTAAACTGAGTACCTTTATTAGAGATGATAGATAATGGAACTCCATGCAACCTGACTAACTCTCGGATATACAGCTTAACATAGTCCTAAGTGGTAAAAGATGTATGTACTGGCAGAAAATGTGCTGACTTAGTCAACTTGTCTACAACAATCTATGTAGAATCATGATGATGTCGAGAGAGAGGTAAACCAGTCACAAAATCCATATTGACTTCCTCCCTCTTCCATGTAGGGATGCTAAACTCTTACATCATTCCATCGGGTCTTTGGTGTTCTATCTTCACCTGCTGGCAAGTTGCACACTTCTCTAAGAACTTCACTATCTCTTTCCTCATACCATTCCACCAATAAATCTCCCGTAAATCATGCTACATTTCGGTAGAACCGGCGTGAATAGAATACCGTGCGCCCTGCGCCTTAGCCATAATTCTCTACCTCAGATCATCAACATCAAGCACACACAACCTATTCTGAAATCTCAATACACCATCTCCCCCTCAAGAGAAAACCTCCACCTTTTGGTCTTTAACTGATTCTTTCAATTCGACCAAACGAGAATCTGTATTCTGCTTCTCTTTCACTTCAGAAACTAGGAAAGATTCGGAACTACTTTGTACCCAAGTATTACCCTCAGCTGAGTCAAGTAATCTAACACCTAACCTAGACAAATGATGCACTTCGCAGGCTAACTCCTTCTTATCTTTCTCGACATGTGCTACACTACCCATGGACAACCTGCTAAAAGCATTAGCCACTACATTGGCCATGCCCGGGTGATATAACACACTCATATCGTAATCCTTTAGCAATTCTAACCAGCGTCTCTACTGAAGGTTCAATTCTCTCTTAGTAAACACATACTTCAAACTCTTATGATCCGTAAAGACATCAACCTGAATGCCGTATAGGTAGTATCTCTAAATTTTCAAAGCAAAAACCACTGCAGCTAACTCGAGGTCATGGGTCGGATGATTCTTCTTATGAGGTTTCAACTATCGAGAGTTATAAGCTATAACCTTACACTTCTGCATTAACACACAATCCAAACCAACTCTGGAAGCATCATAATATACCACAAAATCATCGACACCATTAGGTAGGGTTATCACAAGGGCTGAAGTGAGTCGAGTCTTCAATTCTTGAAAACTCTTCTTTCTAGAATCTAAACACTAGAATTTAAACTTCTTTTGGATTAACCGGGTCAAAGGAGCAGCAATGGAAGAGAAACCTTCGATGAAACGACGGTAGTAGCCAGCTAGACCCAGGAAACTCCTAATATCAGATGGGGAAATAGGTCTAGGCCAACTTTTCACAACTTCTACCTTTTAAGGATCAACTCGAATACCTTCAGAAGAAATAATGTGGCCGAGAAAAGAAACTGACCAAATCCAAAATTCACACCTGTTAAATTTAGCAAACAACCACTGATTTTGAAGGGTCTGCAAAATAATTTTGAGATGATTTGCATGGTCGTTCTCACTTTGGGAGTACACAAGAATATCATCTATGAACACAAGAACGAACATATCTAGGTATGGTCTGAACACCCGATTCATGAGGTCCATAAAAGCTGTTGGGGCATTAGTTAATCCAAAGGACATGACCAAGAATTTAAAATGACCATAACGAGTTTGGAAAGCTGTCTTTGAAATGTCACACTCTCTAACTTTACGTTGGTGATAACCGGATCTCAAATATATTTTTGAGAAATAACTAGCACCTTGTAGCTGATCAAATAAGTCATCAATTCTAGGAAGAGGGTACTTGTTCTTGACTGCGACCTTGTTAAGCTGATGATAGTCTATGCACATTCGCAGTGAACCATCTTTTTTTCGCACGAATAAAATAGGTGCACACAAGGGAGACACACTAG
>NC_061115.1:171788925-171913948 GCF_002878395.1 Capsicum annuum | reverse complement strand
AACTTCCCAGCTTTAAGATAGGATATGAAATGACTTTTAGGAGATACTAAATTTTCAGACCACTCAAAGACTAGCTCATTGGGAAACTGAAACTTGACTACCCGAGTGCGACAGTCTATAGAAGCATAACAAGAGTGTAACCAATCCATACCCAGTATAATATCAAAATCAACCATGTCTAGCTCAATCAAATTTGCAAACATGGCTCTGCAAACATGACTCTGTAATCAAATCTGCAAACATGACTCTCAATTTAAGAAAACATGATGGTGAAATAATCATAAATATCAAAAATTTTTCAACTCAAATCTCATAAATTATTAATAGAGAAATTTGGCTGTAAATCCACTTGCAATATCATGTACATCAATAATAGAAAGCAAATCTTTAGGCACAATAACGAAAGGAGTGTTCTTGTTCAAACCCCACATACCTTAGATTTTGATTTTGAAGATATAGAAACTTGCTTGAAACTTCTTTCTCACACTTTTAGACCAAGACCTTGCTGCCTTTGACTTGAGGATAGTTCTTGAACAACTTGAAGAAATTTATGGGAGATTTCTTGAATTTCTTGGAGATGATTTGATTTTTGGGTTTGGAAGAAACCCTAGGTTTCTAGAGAATTCTTGAAAGAAATTTGGAGAGAAATAGAGAGAAATAGTCTTCTCTTCTCTACATATATATATATATATATATATATATGTAACGCCACAAGGAGCAGAAATGTCCAAATAACCCTTTGAAAAAAGTTGAAATTTGTTGATTGGGGACTATGACGGTCGACCTGATGGTCCGTCAGAGCGACTGACGGTCCACCAAGTCGTTCGTCACTTGAACACCAAAACTGGAACGTTTTGCCTCGATGTGACGGTTGACCTTATGATCCATTAGAAAAGTGATGGTACACCAAGACGTCCGTCACTTGAGGGCCAAAAATGAGACATTTTGTCTCGGTCTGACGGACACCTTGACGGTTCGTCAACTTTGTGATGGTCCACCGCTTTGACCGTCACACGACATCCCAAAAAGGGAGCTACTGCCTTGGCTTGATGGGACACTTGACTGTCCACCAAGGACCTGACGGTGCACTAGGTCGACCATCAAACCAGGGCTTTCCGATAACATTCAGTAAACGGCCATAACTCACTCATCCGATGTCAGATTTTGATGAAATTGATATCAATGGAAAGCTTATTCAATGGTCTACATGACAAAAAGTGGAAATTGGAGAAATACGTCATTGTTTAAAAATAAATCACTTTGGAAGTCATAAATATGCATTCAAAAAGACCATTTTAAGCTTAAGGAATGATTGGGGTATTATAGTTGGTGTTTGTTATTTTTTTTTATGTTTGTTATTTTATAGTTTAATTTCTCATCTGGATGTATCTGCTACTGCTGTTTTTTCGACAATAGATAAATGTGTAACATGAATCCAACAGATGAGCAATCTGTTGCAACATATATGAATAAGCTGTTGTGCATATTAGTAATCTATTGCAACATATATGACTAATATGTTGCTTTTCAACATATATCTTATTTATTTAATAATTTCCAATAGATGAGTCATATGTTTCAACAATTTAGTCATCTGTTGCAACAGTTGTCTATATTTGTTTGATAATTTTTAAATTAAGCCATTATTAGTAGTAACTAAATTGATTTAACTAAAATAAAATATGAATTAATAAGTTCAATTACAGTTTCAATTAATCTCATGGTAATTACACGACCAACTAGGTATGTTCGTCCTGAATAGAGCGATCAATTGACCAATTTTATTTGAAATGATTCAAACTAAGCCATCATTAGAAATAACCATATTGATTTTAACTAAAATTAAAGATGAATTAGTCAGTTTAATTACAATTTTAATTAATCTCATGGTTAATATGGTGTATTGATAAATGATGATTTGTTATTGTTTCTATTGAATAAATTTTGCTATTGATTTGTTTTTTTAAAAAATGAACAATCTATTACAACAAATGAACAATTTGTTGCAACAGATGAACCATATGTTACAAAAATAAATCAATTACTCCAACAGATGAGCCATATATTGCAACAGAAGGGTCATCTGTTGTAACAGATGGACCTTATATTGCAACAAATAAATCATCTGTTGGAAGAACTCAAGGGTCATGACTTTTCGATCATTTATTTAAAAAATAATTCGTAAATAAATAATATGAAAATAATATGATAAACACAATTTTGTAGTTATTTAATTTAAATAACTAAATACCAAAAAGTTGAAAAGTTATGACTTTTCACCCTTTTTGTAGTTAAATCTTTTTTTTAATTTAAATAATTAAAAAGTCACCAAGTTTGATTTAATTAAGAGATATAATTAAAAAGAGATGAATGGTCGTGATTTTTTGCCTAACACACTGCACTAATCACTCATTCAATCTTTTATAAATAGGCCTCCTCAGCTCTATCTCTTGCATCTGGTCTTGAATAAAACCGCCATTATATCTTCAATCACTTCTCTTTCAAAAATAAATTTCTTGTTAGTCCGTTAAGGTATGTTTTATTTTCTTGTTCTAATATGAAAATTATTAACATGCACTATTTTCTAGTTTAGTTTGACATTTTTTTTTGTAAAACTACCAGTTGGTAGTATATGTGGCTTAGTTTTTTACGTTATTTGTTCATGCATGTTCCAGATATGACTGATCTGATTTGGTACATGAATATTCTACTTGACACCGTGTAGGAACTTGAAAGGCTGGTTTATGAACTCGAGTGAGAGTTGGACGCTGCGAGAGCAAGGGTGCTTCGTGGGATTCGAAGGCTGAGGGGTCTGCTGCCTAATGGATTTCCGATTGACAATAATAATAATAATGATTAGGTTATATTTTTTTTTATCATATGTAGTTTATTTTATTAGATCTATCTAATATTGTAAATATATTTTATGTAATGAATGAGAAAATCTATATTTGATTGACTGAGTTTATTCTTATTTTCTTTCATTCTGCCTATTTTTTAAAGATTTTGTGAGGTGTAGGTTTTTAAGCGTTCCGGAGTGGAAAGAATTAATTACAAGAAATAATGTGTTTAGTTGAGAGAAAGGTCATAGACTAAAATTAAATAACATCACCAGATTATTTACTATTACAATAAAATTAAAGATAGATTGATAACAGATGGCCCATCTGTTGCAACAGATGAGTATCTATTGGAAATGACCAAGTAGATAAAGACATCTATTGCAACAGATTGATCGTATGTCGAAAAAAATTAGTAATATATTGAAAATGACCAAACAGATAAAGACATATGTTGCAACAGATTAGTCATTTATTGCAATAGATTAGTAATCTGTTGGAAATGACAAACAGATAAAGTTATATGTTGCAACAGATTGGTCATCTATTGGAAATGACCAACGTATAAAGATATTTATTAGAATAGATGACCAATCTATTTCAACATATGTGTATATCTGTTTGATAATTTTCAACAGATGACTTATCTATTGCAACATGTTAAATCTGTTGCAATAGGTTATACACTTAAATGTTCATGCAATTACTATGAGATTAATTGAAATTGTAATTATTAAATCAATTTAGCTATTACTAATAATGAATTAATTTGAATCATTTCAAATAAAAGTAGTCAATTGATCACTCTATTCAGAACGAACACACTAAGATGATCGTATAATTAATATGAGAATAATTGAAATTGTAATTGAACTTATCAATTCATCATTATTTTTAGTTAAATTAATGTAGTTATTACTAATAATATCTTAATTTGAATCATTTCAAATAAAATTGGTCAATTAACACTTTACTCAAGACGAATATACTTATATGATCATGTAATTACTATGAGATTAATTGAAATCATAATAAAAATTATCAATTCATCTTTAGTTTTAGTTAAATCAATTTAGTTATTACTAATAATTTCTTGATTTTAATTATTTCAACTAAAATTGGTCAATTGATCATTCTACTTAAGACTAAACACTTAGTTGATTATGTAATTACTATAAAATTAATTAAAATTGTAAGTGAACTTACTAATTCATCTTTAATTTTAGTTAAATCAATATAGTTATTTCTAATTATGGCTTGGTTTGAATCATTTCAAATAAAATTGGTCAATTGATCACTCCACTCAGGACGAACACACTTAGTTGATCACGTAATTACCATGAGATTAACTGAAACTGTAATTAAACTTATTAATTCATGTTTAATTCTAGTTAAATCAATTTAATTATTACTAATATAATGGCTTAATATGAATCAATAGATGACTAACATGTTGCAAAAGATGAGTAATCTATTGAAAATGACCAAATAGATAAAGAAATCTGTTGAAAATGACCAAACAAATATAGATACATGTTGCAACAGATGACTAACCTGTTGCAATAAATGACTCATCTATTGAAAATTATCAAACAACTATAGATATCTGTTGCAACAGATGACTAAATTGTTTCAATATATGGCTCAACAGTTGAAAATTATCAAACATATATGATATATGTTGGAAAATAATTTAAAATACTAAAGCTCAGATGTTTCTAAAAGAACTCAAAGGTTTGTCCCCTTGTCTAAGGTCTTGTCTTTAATTTTAGTTAAATCAATTTAGTTATTACTAATAATTGCTTAATTTGAATCATTTCAAATAAAATTTATCAATTGATCATTCTATTAAGGATGAATACATTAATTGAAATTGTAAGTGGACTTATCAATTCATCTTTAATTTAGTTAAATCAATTAAGTTATTATTAATAATGACTTAATTTGAATCATTTTAAATAAAATTGATCGATTGATCACTCTCCTCAAGAAGAATACACATAATTGATCATGTAATTACATTAATTAAAATTATAAGTGAACTTATCAATTCATCTTTAATTTTAGTTATATCAATTTAGTTATTACGAAATTCATTTCAAATAAAATTGGTCAATTGATCACTCTACTCATGACAAATATACTTAGTTGATCATTTAATTACTATGAGATTGATTGAAATTATAAGTTTTGTCTTTAACTTTAGTTAAATCAATTTAGTTATTACTGATAATGTCTTAATTTGAATAATTTCAAATAAAATTGGTTGATTGATCACTTTACTCGGGACGAATACACTTGGTTAATCATGTAATTACTATGAGATTAATTGAAATTGTAAGTGAACTCATCAATTCATGTTTAATTGTAGTTAAATCAATATAGTTATTACTAATAATGACTTAATTTGAATCATTTCAAATAAAATTGGTCAATTAATTATTCTGCTAAGGATGAAACACTTAATTAATCATGTAATTACTATGAGATTAATTGAAATCATAATTGAACTTACTAATTCATCTTTAATTTTAGTTAAATCAATATAGTTATTTCTAATAATGATTTAATTTGAATTATTTCAAATAAAATTGGTCAATTAATCATTCTACTTAGTACGAAACACTTTGACATCAGATTCTAAGATAGTAAAAACTCGGAAATAGTTTATGCTCTCAATATTCTCATGGGTAAGAAAAGTCTGAAATTGATGATGATTCTACAATGTTCACCATTTAAAAGTCGATATACGTAGTAATAAAGCATATGCTATCCAATGCTTCATATTGGTGAATTTAAAGATAAACCTCTATATCTAAAGAAGATATAAATCTCAAAAGCAATTCAAGGTAGACCTTAAAAAAATTACATTGTGTTCGTTTTTGTGTTAACTCTAAAACGTGTTGAGAAATCATAGGCTGTAAAGTAATAAATTATCTTAGTTGCATCAAGTCTTCAAGAACATGTATAGATTATATAAGGATATAACTCTCAAAACCAATAACTATGAAAATAAACATAAATTCAATATAGATATGAATGAGCTCTAAATCTACTCCATATGATAATAATTCATGAATATAAGACATAATAGGGCACCACTGATTTGAATGGTTATGTAAGACATCAAGAATATCATTTAAAATCTCTCATTCGGTATTAGTTATGTGATAAATGCAATAAGATTCTCAAATAAGGCCCATAATATCTAGTCAATCCCCCAGTCAGGTGATACAATATTAAAATATGGCAAATAATGCACAACCAAGGCCTGAATCATCAAATAAGGCCCCCACACGGGCATCACAACATTTACCACCTCTAAAGTTAATAATAATGAGCATATAATCCCCCACACGGGTAACACAAGAAAATATGATAACCTTGAAGTACAATTTCCATGTCTATTTCCTTAACCCATTGCATGCTTTACCAATGCATTAACTATCCAGCCCAGTCAGAAGGAAGTTAAGCTATAACTTACCTCGAGGTGCCGAAATCCAAGCCTAGAACTATCAATGTGGAGCCTTTACTCTTCAAATGACCTTATTGTGAGCTAAAACTATCAAAAACATCATCTATACATCAAAAGAAAACCAAGGAGACCCATATAAGCTATATTTGAAATGGGTCCAAAATGGGTTAGAAAACATAAAGGGTAAAATTGGGATTATATTCTATAGAAACATATTTCCAAGATTATAGGAGTCTACAATTGAAAACTCATGCAAAAACGAGGTTCAAATTAAGGAAATATCTATTTTACTTATTTACTAGCAAAAACCTTAAAGATCCACTTTGAAATTATGGTTTTGAACCTATTTTGAAGATAAAAAATCAATTTAAAAGTAATAGGAATGAGTGTTTGGAGCTTTCCCAAGCTCAAATGGTGAAAAAACCCTAAGAACCGCCCAAGATGAAGCTCTAAGGTCTAAAAATGGTGAAAGTATTTATACAATTTTGTGAATAGTATCTTGTGAATACAATAAACCTTTCACATTCAAGAGGATTAACATTGACAAGGCCAATAAGTTGACCATATCATTCGTGGCCACACCTTTACGTTCCCGAGGGCTGGTGATACAGACCCAGCAATGAAATGGTCTGATCACTTTCACAATAAAGGTAAGAACCCAACCCAAATTGACTATTCTTTGAGATCGTGGCTCCTACCTCGCGATCATAATGGAGGATAACATCCTTTTTCATTTTCACAGTTTTAGGCCCACGTTTGCAAATAAGAAAATATGCCTACACCAGATAATTAGCAAATATTGAGTTTTGTGCTTGTTGAAATATCGCCAAATGGACCCTCGGGATATATTTGGGACTTCACAAAAATAAACAATAGACGCTAGTACTCTATTTTTGATGTTCCAAACAATGTCAGTTTTTTTAAAAAGATATTGTTTTTAGCAAATTAGCCCCTAGGACCCCAAAAGCTTATTTTAACTAGTTTTAAAATTAAGGATCTAAATGCAAAATAAAGGCTCAGAGCATGAACTACCCATGCTACTAACCTAAAATCAACGTTTCGATTCTAATGGAACCATCCAAATAATCATCATGTGTTTGAAACCCGAAATGTCGACCAAAGTTAAATTAGTGGCTTTTAAAGCCTTAATAGTCTTAAAATCTCCCAATCACTATCAAATGCATCAGGAAGCATGCTAACCATCCCCACACCTAAAGATCAATAGGTAAAAACTACGAGGAAGGTTAAAATAGTAAATACACATAAAAAGGAAAATTTCACATATTGGGTTGTCACATTATCCACCACTAAAACACTAGTTCATCCTTGAACTAAAAAGTAAATAAGGTATTAGAATAGGTAACAAGCTAGGGGTATCTCTTCCTCATATTGGGATCGACTTCCCAAGTAGACCTGCAATGGGGAGGCATTATTGGAATTTCACTGAACTAATTCTTAGACCTCAACTTCCTACTCTACCTATCTAGGATAGCAATAGACTCCTCTGCAACAGATAAATCAAGATCTAGTAAAATAGAATCCCATCAAATCAAATGCCATTATCAGGATGGTATCTCTTCAACATAGAAATGTGGAATATAGGATGAACAATCAGTAGATGCAGAGGAAAGATACCCTATACATCATAACACCATACTTCTCAAGGGTCTAAAAAAGGCCAACAAACCACAAATCCAGCTTCCCTTTTTTCTTAAACCTCTTCACACCCTTTATGGGTTAAACTTTTAATAGAACACAATTTCTAATGATGAATGATATTAAAGGATCAATGGTCGAAATAAATCTCTTTCCTACTTTGGGTAATTAAATATCCTCTACTGAATCAAAATCACATGATCAATCAAATTCCTCAACAAATTTGTACACCATGCCTCACCTCAAATGAGTCAAACTATCCATGGGGGATCTACAACCTTACACAATCAAAGCCTCAAAAAGCATTATCTAAATGTTTAATGGTAACTATAGTTGTAGAAGAACTCCGTTAGGGGCATGTACTGGTCCCCATGACCTCTAAAATCCATGACACATGCACGTAGCATTTTTTATAGCATATATATAGTCCTCTTGGATTGATCATCAGTATGAGGATGAAATGATGTGATTAAATCAAGTTGAATGCATAACTAACTTTGAATAGTACTAAAAAAGAGCTAAACTGAGTACCTCTATCAGATTCAATAGACATAGGGAAACCGTACAATTGAACAATCACTCTAATGTAGATCTTGACCAACTTTGCTGCATTATATTCACATTCACAGGTATGAAATGTGCCGATTTGGTCAATCAATCAACAATAACCTAAATAAAGTCTAGCTTCCCCTAGGTTAGGGGTACGCCAAATATGAAATCCATAGTGATCCGCTCTCACTTCCACTCGAGAATGGGCATCCTATGCATAGAACCACTAAGTTGTTGATGCTTATAATTCACCAATTGGAAATTTAAATACTTTGCACCAAAATCCATAATATCTTTGTTTATACCCCCCACTTGTAATGTTGTTTCAGATCTTGATACATCTTAGCTGCCTCTGGGTGGATGAAATATCTAGAACAATGAGCCTTCTCTAAAATCAGTCTAACCCATCCACCAACTCTCATATACAGAGTTGGCTACTAATCCTCAAAATATGATCAGAATCAAAAGAAGGCATCTTATCCTTTCCACACAATAATCTATCATCAATCACCTTAGTATATCATCATCAAACTGATAAGTTAGTATTCTACTCTATCAAGGAAGATCTAGTCTCTAGAGAAGAGAAAACATACCTGGGTGGCAAAATATTGAGCCTATACAATTGCTTGGCCATAGATTGAACCTCCTGCCTCTCTTGAGTTAATAGATGAGCTAGAATCCCTATACTTATCGTTTTCTAGCTCAAGGAGCCATAACCACATTAACATTACCTAGATGATAAAAAAATAGTGATATCAAAATCCTTAAGTAACTTAAGCCGCTGATGCTATCTCATATTAAGATCTCACTAGCTAAAGAAACACTGAAGGATACGATGATTGGAGAAACTCTCACAATGGACTCCATAAAAGTTATGTCACTATAATTTTAAGACAAACACAACTATGACAAACTTCAAGTCATAGGTAGGGTTATTCTTATCATTAGGCTTCAATTGATGAGAAGCATACACAATAACCTTCCAATCCTATATCAACATAGTCCCCATACCAACACCTGAAGCACTACTTAACGCAACAAAAGATACACCCTTCCTAGGCAAAGTCAAAATAGGTGCCGAAGTCAACAACTCTTTGAGCCTTTAGAAGAACTTCTCATATTCATATGACCATTAATAAAACCTTTTTCTGAGTCAACTTGGTCATAAGAGCTGTAATAGAATAGAAACCAATCCACAAAACATTGATAATAACTCATTGAACTAATAAAACTCCAAATCTCGATGAGAGAAGTAGGTCTATCCAAATCACAAATCTCTATTATCTTGTCTAGATCAACCCTAATACAATCCTTAGTCGCCACACGACCCATGAAATAGATATAACCCACTCATATTTGGAGAACTTGTCATATAACATCTTATCTCACAACCTCTAAAGTATAATCCTCAACTATTTCATATGATCGGCCTTACTCTTGTAATAAACTAGGATATCATCTACAAATATAATCACAAAAAAGTAAAGATTCGGTCGAGATACCAAATTAATCAATTCCATGAATGCTACGAGGCACTGGTCAACCCAAAAGACATAACCAAAACGACATAATGCCCATACTATGTCTGAAAAGCCATCTTTGGAACATCCAAATCTCAAGTCCTAAATTGGTCATGTATGTATCTCAAGTCAACGTAGAAAACACCAAAGCACCCTAAGCAGGTCAAACAAATCATCAATACAAGGAAGCGGATACTTATTTTTGACAATTACCTTGTTCAGTTGCCTATAGTGAAGTCATATATGCATATAAATATCTTTTTTTTTTACAAACAAGAAAGGACAACAATAGGAGACATACTGGGTCTAAGAAGACCCATACTTAACAAATCTTGTAATTTTTTTTTAATTCCTTCATATCAGCTCGGTCCATTCTATAAGAAGGACTGGAAATAGGCCTAGTGCTTTGCTTAACATATATAGCAAAGTCAATATCATGATCTAGAGGAATAATAGGAAAGTTCATAAGAAACATATTGATGAACTCATTAACCACTAAAATAGAATCTAAAAGAGGCGATGAAAAAACACTAGTATCACGAACATAGATCAAATAAAATAGACACCACTTCTCAACCATGAGGCGAGCATATAGAACAAATATAACTCTATTTGAACATGAATTAAGAATACTTTTCAAAGCTAACCTTGGAAAACTCAGAGTAGCTAGAATCACAATTTTGGCATAATAATCCAAAATAGCATGATAGAGAGCTATCCAATCCATACCAACGATAATATCAAAATCAACCATATCTAGGATAATCAAGCCTACCCAAGTCTCATGCCTCACAAAGCTCATAATACAAGATAGGTACACCTGATCCACCACTAAAGATTGTCCTACAAGGGTAGAAACATAAAGAAGTACAACACGGGTATCATATGCAACATCAAAACTAGTAGCAATGTATGTAACATAGGATAATATTGACCTAGGTCAAATAACATGTAAGCATAATGATGGAAAATTAGCATGGTACCTGTGGTTACTACATCAAAGGTTTTCTTCTCAACTCTCTTAATTATAGCATAGCATTGACCATGCCAAATCTCAAATTGAGTAACCCCATGTCCAACACCACCAGCTCCTGAGCACCTCTAGGACCACCCTTGCCACCTATCAACCACCTCTAACCATAAAAATAGAAGTAGAGCAAAGATAAAGTTGAGAACTTTACTGGGAAGAACCCAATACACGTCACAGATAGTCCCTCACATAATATATTACCTCATGACATACAAGACACTATTTGCTACTTGCATCATGCTAAGAGGGCCCAGAAAAGCCAAAATGACCCTTTATCTTAAAGAACCAATGTTGGGGCCTCTACCCATATGACTTGAACCCTGGATACCTAGAACCATAAAAACCACATCGCTACTACTCAAAATCTATAAAGTTTCCTAAACTAACTAACAATAAAAACTACTAGAAAATTTGCAAGAAAAATATCTACCTCAGGACGTATGCCAACTAAATTCATCCTACAAGTGCACTTTTTAGGTGGATTTTTGAGTAGTTTGACTAATGGATTCACTCAACTTAGCATGCTCTATAATACACTAAAAAATCACCTAAAACTACTATATTGGTTGTAGCCAACTTATAAGAGCCCTTTAATCCGTGAAAAACTTTCTCCTCTTCTTTGACTCAGCGGAGATACTAGAAGTGCAAAGTTTGGATAATGCATGAAAGCATGCATCATACTTAACAATATATATGGAGCCCTGCTCTAGATAATCAAACTCACCCTCATCTAATCCCTCAAATTGTAAGTTACTTTAAGGCATAAACCTTTTTTAAAAAGCCTTAGAAAATTGAGTCTGTGTCATAGTGGTAAACTCAATTGTCTAAAACCAGGAAGGACCTCCACCACTATTTGGCCATATCGATCAACTGATAAGTAGTATAAAAACTTCACAAGAATCAAGCTATCTAAGGTTGTGCAACATCTCCCGATAGTCAAGAAAAAAATCATAGGCATCCTCTCGACTAGCACTACTAAACTTGGGAGGAACCAAACAGATGAATAACTCAAATCTCTTCTTATCACTAAAAGCCATTATAGGATCCGAAGAAACACGAGAAATAGTGAGCTTGGTAGGTAGTGAATCAATAAAAGGGGGTACCACTGAAGATGGTTGTACCCATGAAATTTGAATATCATAAGTAAGAACCTGTCCTTATGGATGAATACATTTAAATGTCTAAGAAATACCTAACACACTCAAACAAACACTAGCTTAGGGAACAATATCCATGTGAATCAACATATGAATTAGTTAATCATGTAATACAAACGTATCAAGTAAATTATATAGAACTTGAGTTGAAATTGAACCCTCTGTCTAATAGTCATCCTCAACATAATCAACCTAAGGCATGGTAGAGGACACCCCAGCATTCCTCACACAAGGGCAACTCCTTATTCACATCCTCTACCTCTAAGTTTGCCATGACCTTTACCTCTCCCCCTGACTAGGATACAACTATTAGTGCTGGCTTAATATTCCTAGCACCTTTAGACCTAGTCCTCACAATATCTATATAGAAAAGAATGGATGATAAGTTTAGAATACAAGGAATGAAAACTATACAATAACGAATCAAATTAGAGAAGTTTTTTTCCTAAAGATATCTTATAGCCTCTCAAAGATAGAAATGAACATCAATATACTGATTTATGAGACTAGAGACATCCTCACATTACACTTATGAGATTAGTGAACCTAGTGCTCTGATACTAATTATCACAACCCAAAAATTCAAGTCATGATGTCATCTACCTCGACATTACCTTATTTGGTAAGCCAAAAATCCACAATCAATAATAAATATGAGAGAAGACAAAATGAAATGATATGAGACTTTTAGAGCAAAGACAGTCCATAGTACTCAAATTAGAAAGTATGAACAAAATACTACCATGTCCTAAAACATGGTATGATAAGTACAAGAACATCTAAACAAGAATGAAAACTAGAATATAATAATTTGCCTCTAAATACAAGCAAAGATAATAAAAGATGAAGGATGGAACAAGTCTCCAAACGGAGAGCTCGCCATGTATTCCGAATGATCAGCTACTACTGCACAAATCAGCTACCATAACTCATACTAGCACTAGGAGTTGTACCGAAAGGGCCTAGTATGGTCCAATTGTACTCAATAGGTATCATTGGCCGAGTGAGTAAAGTAGAAATTAATACTAGTAAAAAATACTATGAAAACATAACCTGCTATTAGAAAAGTTCAAATTGGTTGCTCACACCATCTCCACTAACAATTCTTCAATATAAAGTTCAAAGGGGCAACTATACATTCAATATATATATATGTGTGTGTTTGTGTGTGTACACATAAACAAGTGCCAGAATGGAACACAAAAGATGCAAGTGCAATAAAATGCAATGCAATGATGTACTATGGTGAAACTTATGTATAAACCTACCAAGTCTTAATAAATATAAAGAAACCGATCGAGACTGGACTATTTTTTGTGATTATGGATCCCACCTTGCGATCATGATGGAGAATTACATCCTTCAATATATTCATAACCTAATGCCCGTATTTTTAAAGAAGTAAATATGCCTGCACCAGATATCAATGAATATTATGTTTTTTGCAAGTCGAATGTCTCCAAACGGACCCTCGAGATTGGTTCGAGCCCCATAGAAATAAACCATATATGATACTAGGATATTTTTGATATTCCAAACTCAATGGCAATGTTAGATTTTCTAAAAGATATTCTTTTTTATAAATTAGCCACCGGAATCACTTAAAGCTTTATTTAACTATTTTCAAATAGAGGGTTGAAATGCTAAATAAAGGCTTTGAGCCCAAACTATCTGCATTACTAACCTAAAAGTGACGTTCTGAATTTGATAGAACTGTCTAAATCATCATGGTATCTAAAACCCAAACTGTTGGCTGAAGTCAAACTAGTGGCTTTTAAGCCTTAAATAGTCTAAAACACTCCCAAATCATTGGCAAATACATCGTGGATCATACCAACTATCCCCACACCTAAAGATCAACATGTAACAACTACAGTAAAGGGAAACTTTCACATATGAGGTTGTCACAATCATACTCTCTTCATTCCTTTTTATGTATACGTTCGTATTTTGAGATTCTAAGGCTACAAACTTTGACTAACATTTTATGATCTATTTCTTAATCATATTGAAAAAAGAAAATTTCAACTAACAGTAGTTTTTACATAGATTTGAATTTTCATATTTTAGTTTTAAAATAATGAAATAATCTAATCTAATTTAGCTGATAAGTATTCAAATTGACTTTTGAAAAATGAAAAATGCATGTATAAAGGAATAAAGGGAATATTATTCAAGGAGGATTTATTATTTCTATACACATTAACGATTCAAGGAATATTTCTCCATTTCCCATTATTAAAATAGACAAAGTGCAATATACTCTCTCCTCTCTTATAAGAAAAATAAAAGTAATGCATTATGTACTATTTCTTCTTTGTTAAGAGAGTATACCTTACAATAAAATTTAAGTATAACTTACAATAAATTTTTCACTCATTCTCTCCATTAAAATGAAATACTCTTCACTTTTCACCCTCTTTCGAAAAATTTCACAATATGAATTATGAAGATACGAAAGCAAATTTCTTAAGATCCATACATCTCTCTTTCTCCTATTCTCTTAAAAAATCCATTCAATAATTTGTGGAAAGATAGAAGCATAAATTTGGATCAGTATAATATTACATCAACTTCACAAATAGGTCTTATTTAAGGATAAACGAAGCACATTAGCAAAATGAAATTTGATGATTCAAGGTGAGTCTAATTCAGTTCTTCAATTATTTTAACACATCTATTATATTTATATGTTCTTTTAAACAATGAAGATATTGGAATTTTGATTTCTATTTCAACTTGATGACACAAAAAATTGCAGACCAAGACAATTAAGCCTGACTCTGATACACTTATTAGTAAATACAAAGAAAAATTAATGGATTGTGTACCTTAAAATCACAACGAAAATCATTGATTTTTCTACAAAATATTGCCCCAAATCTACTTTGAATTTCTTTAAAGTAAAATACAATTATCACAAACTAAATGCCTTTTCGATTGTAGATGTTAATGTGGAGAAAGAAAATAGTTTTCTTTTTTTGGTCACACTTTATTTTCTTTTTTCGTCACCTTTTCTTAGGAAGAAGAACTTATTATAAAGGGAATTTGTAATATCAGTTTACCAGTTACTAAATAACTGTTGCCCTTTCTTTTTCAAAAAATTTATAACTTCTCATCTAAAGTTAATCTTATCATTATTTTCAGAAAAAAAGTAAGGGACAGGGTGGGTTGGTTGTCATGATCCTATATTTGAGGTCATGATTGCACCTATCTATCATGACCCAAACCATGGCCTGGCCATGACTGGTATCTTAAGTCTAACAAAGACCGGAGACCACCCCTTTTCCTAGTAAAACGGAACACAATATAAGTATAGCAATAGAATTTTAAACGTAAAACAAGATAAATACATATGACTCAAAAGAAGTCTAAAAATTCAATAACCAATCCCAAGTCCACAATAATATCCACCAAGCCTCTAACCAACCAAATATTAATAAAAGTCGAGACATGCCCCCGACAATAACAAAAATTAAGTCCAAAGGAATAAGTCAATAACATAAAGAAACCCCAAACATGAAATTGGGTCTTTCGTAGAATGGAAGCTCACCACTTCAATTTGACTCATAAGCTATTCCATGATCACTTAGTCACTGCGCAGGATGGGTTGAAGTATTTTTGGTTCCTACATCGTGTGTGGATTCAATGTCTTGAGATGGTTAGTGGGTTTAACACTAGCATGTAACTCAGGGATCAGGATAACATAATACCAACTAAAACTATAGTAAAATCCTCATGCACACAGTACACATACATAATATATATCATATTGGGGTGAGGAACAAGGTATAACATGCTATTTAAAAACCATTGCCTAGACTATGTAGTGCAATTGTCATAGAAGTCACCACGAGCTATATGGGTTCAGCTCCCCCTATTGAAGTGCATGTTAGCCTCACGAACCAGAGAAAAACTAAAGGAGAGCAAAAGACATCCAGGAAACTAGCCATCCCAAATGTATATATCAAATGTTACCAATGCACATGGTCATAAAGACCAAACCTCATGTCGGCAAACATAAGTTTCCAATATAAGTCATCCATTACCCACACCTTCATGGCTTTACTACATAACCCCAATTAATCCCAATTAAAGCAAGTTTCACATAACCTATTTATTAACCAAAGAACCAATCGTTAAGGTATACCATGGGTATCGTCATACCCTTACACTTACAAGCTTATCCCTATGCCATAACAATCACATTAACTTGGAGGAATGCCTTGACCTCCTTTGTTCATTAAATCAATCGTAGCCAACTAGGCCTTCAAAAATCCAAGTTCATTATTTAATAGTTTATACAATGTAATAATATAGGTGAGTAAGTCAAACCAAGTGACGATTTAACAATTTAAAGAAATTTACCCAAATGGGTTGAGGGAATACGATTATTCAAAACCCATTCCAAGTTTAAAACATCAATTTGGGGTAATACCATGACCACTATTCTAATTCCCACACCCATCCACCCCACTAGTTCAAAATATTCAATTCAAAGCATGAACAACTCATAAAAACCATGGGAAAATAGTTCAAGGATCAAACATTCCAAAACTCTCAACCATATCAAAACCCACATTCATATACATACAATTAAACCATTTAAAACAAATGATTTTCATCAAATAAAAATTGGGGAAGTGTAACATGCCTTAGATACACGAGAATTTGAAAGAAATTCGAAGCTTATGACCCAGAGGATTAATGCATGATGACACCCTTATGCTTTCTTGAGTTTTTGAGTTATAGAGTGAAATAATATCTTTTTTGTTTCGTTAAAACTAATGAATATAGGTTCATATAAAGTTCAAAGGGCATTCATAGGTGAAAGAACCTCACTACCCCTTTATCCTAGGGGAAATAAAATAAAACAACATGACTTTTACATAGAGGCGTGCTACACTTCCTATCACATAGCCTAACCTCCGTGCCACCTTGCATGTCGGGAGATTATCCTCCGTGACATGTTTCTTACCACGGAGGTTATCATTCATGACATGCCAAAAACACAGAGCTCACTACCGCGGAACTCCAAAATAACTCCAAACCTCTTCTAAAAATTCCAAAAATCACTCGGATTACCATTTAAACATCCCTAAGCACATGTCATGTCAAAAATTAATGTTTCAAACATGGGAAGGTCAAAAATAAAATGGAAAAAATTGTAAGGTGTTATATTACCCCTCCTTTGGATCATTTATCCTTGAATGATGAGCTAAGAA
The DNA here is from genome assembly GCF_002878395.1 of Capsicum annuum. Classification (NCBI taxonomy): domain Eukaryota; kingdom Viridiplantae; phylum Streptophyta; class Magnoliopsida; order Solanales; family Solanaceae; genus Capsicum; species Capsicum annuum. The sequence goes on along the minus strand of NC_061115.1, from coordinate 171,896,496 downwards.
ACTTATGCCACGAGAAATAACAAATGTACCAGAATCAAATGAATAACTCAAAAAGTAACAAGAGGAAAATAAAACTCATACCTTAAGAATTATTATATGCAATGGGAAAAAAGAACGGATACTTGGACTTCATGTCCTCTTCGGCTTCCCAAGTAGTTTCCTAAAACTTTTTCTTTCTCCATAGAACCTTCACCGAAGCCACAACCTTAGTTATTAAATAGTGGAATTGCCTATCCAAGATCTCGACCGGAACTTTTTCGTAAGGCAAGGAGTCCGAAACAACCAAAATTTTGAAAGGAACAATCAAGGAAGGACCTCTTACACACTTCTTTAACATCAAAACATAGAAGACCTGATGAATGAAACCCAAACTAGAAGGCTACTTCATAGGCCACATTACCCACTCTCTTCAACTCCAAATACGGACCCATATAACGAGGGGTGAGCTTTCTCTTTTTTCTAAATTGCATTACTTCCATCATAGGATCCACCTTCAAGAACACCCAATCAGTAACATCGAATTCCAACTCTCTTTGCCTTACATTTGTATAGGACTTTTGGTGACTTTGGGAGGTCTTAAGCCAATCCCGAATCACCTTTACCTTATCTATAGCTTGATGAACCAAGTTAGGATAAAACAACCCATCTTTACTAACCTCAAACCACCCAATTGGAGATCTATACCTCTTGCCATACAAAGCCTTAAATAGAGCCATGCCGATACTAGAGTGATCGCTGTTGTTATAAGCAAATTTGAGAGGGGCAAATGAAAAACCCAACTACCACCAAAGTCAATCACATAAGACCAATGCATACCTTTCAATGTCTGAATGGTCCTTTCCGCTTGTCCATCCATCTACGAGTGGAAAATGGTACTAAGGTTTACCTTGGTGCCTAAACCTCTCTAAAATAAATGACAAAAATATGATGAGAACCGAGTACCATGATAAAAAATAATAGAAACTGGAGCACTATCTAATTTTACTATCTCCTCAATGAACAACTTAGCATAGTCCTGACCGGAGTAGCTTGTCCTCACTAACAAGAAGTAAGCAGACTTAGTCATCCTATCAACGATGGCCTAAATCAAATCAAATTGGTTATGAGATCATGGAAGTCCAGTAATGAAGTTTATATTAATCTCTTCCTAATTCCAAACTTGGAACTTGATCTCTTAAGACAACCTATCCGGCTTCAAGTGCTTCACTTTTACTTGTTGACACATTATGCACTTAGCCACAAAATTGGCCACATCTCACTTTATATTATTACACCAATAAATCTCCTTCAAATCAGGATACATCTTTATCGAACACGGATGAACTGTATATCACAACTTATGAGATTAATAAAAAAATCTTCCTCGCAATCCATCTATATCGGGAACACACAACCTCTCTTGGTACCTCAACATACCATCATCACCTAAATCAAAAGTCATAACTTTTTGTTGGCCCATATCATCCATGATCTACATCAAGATTGGGCCTAAAACCTGTCTCTTCTTTACCTCAACACCAAGAGATGACTTTACCACCTCTTATACAATCACACCACCATCTTCAAAGTCTAAAAGATGATTCCAAGATTAGCCAAACGGTGAATATCCTTCACCAGTCCATGCTTCTCTTTATCCACATGAGGTAGACTCCCCATAGATAACTTGCTAAGAACATCAACATCCATATTAACTTTACCTGGATGGTAATAGAGTCTCATGTCGTAGTCCTTGATCAACTCAAGCTATCTCCTTCGCCTGAGATTCAACTCCTTCTGGGTGAACACATACTGTAGGCTCTTATGATCAGCATAAATGTCAACATGAACTCCATACAAGTAGTGTTGCCAAATCTTCAATTTGAACACCACAACCAACAATTTTGAGTCATGAGTCAGATAATTCTCCTTATGAACATTCAACTACCTGGAAGTATAGGCCAACACCTTACCATGTTGCATCAATACATAACTAAGACCCATATAGGATGCATCACTATAATCTACGAATTCATTAGTACTCTCGAGCAGGGTCAAGACCAGAGCTAAAGTCAATTTATCCTTTAACTTCTCAAAATTACCCTCATAAGCATCCGACCATAAAAACATTACCTTTTTTGAGTTCAACCTAGTCAATGGGACAACAATGGAGGAGAATCTCTCTACAAACCTTCTATAATACCTGGCTAAACCCAAGAAGCTTTGAGTATTAGTTGGAGTTGTGGGCCAATGCCACTTCTTAACCACTGTAAATTTTTGCGAATCCACCATGATCCACACAATAGAAATCACATGAACCAAAAAAGTAACATCATTCAACCAAAACTCAAATTTAGAAAACTTTGCATACAACCGCTACCTTCAGGGTTTGCAACACAATGTGGAGATGATCAGAATGATCAATGCAACTCCTTGAATACACTTGAATATCATCAATAAACACAATTATCAACTAATCTAAGAACTAATAGAAGACCCGATTCATAAAATCCATAAATTCCATCGAGGCATTAGTCAACCCAAAAGACATAACCAAGAGCTCATAATGACCTTACAGAGTCTGAAAAGCAGTCTTAGGGATATCCACCTCTCTAATCTTCAAATAATGGTACCTAGAATGAAGATTAATTTTAGAATAGTACTTAGATCCCTAGAGCTGGTCAAAGAGATTATCAATCCTCTAAAGAGGGTACTTATTCTTTATAGTCACCTTATTCAGCTAGCGGTAATTAATACACATCCAAAGGACCCATGTTTCTTATGAACGAAGACCACAGGATTACCTCACAGAGAAATACTAGGGTAGATAAAACCCTTATTGAGAAGATACTTCAACTGATCCTTATGTTTATTCAACTCAGTCGAAGCAATTCTATAATAAGGGATAGAAATAGAACAAGTTTTCAAAAGAAGTTCAATCCCTAAATCAATCTCCCTATTGGGAGGAACACCAAAAATATCATCAGGAAATACCTCTGAAAATGCATTAACCACAGGAACGGTTTGTAATGATGGACCCTCAAAATTAGAGTCTTTAATCCGGACCAAATAATTAAGGCACCCCTTTGAAATCAAATTTTTGACTTTAAGATAAGAAATAAACCTTCCTTTATCTCTATGAAATGATCAAACGAGTATGATCATGGGATCTTTCTACGATTGTACCTTGGTTTGTAGGTTTGAAGATACAATCAGGGGTATCTGTGAGACTCACGCTCATGGTTTATTCTTGTGGTATGAAGGTATAGTTTGTCAAATTCAAGATTTTAGAGTAGCCTCAATCAGATGAAACCATAGTAAGGTTTTACAATATAACCACGGTCATGTTTTGGCTCATGGTATCTCACTACAGAGTAGTGCTTTACTAAAAAGGCCATAACTTTTTCCCCAATATTAGATTAAGGCAAAATTGGATGAATTGGAAAGATAATTAAAATATTTTTATTTTGGTTGGTCTGTATCTCAATGATGTATCTGAATCTTGAAGGTATGCTCATTTAAAGTTGATCATTTATTGAGGAATCGATCACTAAGAGAGGTTTTACATTGGTTAAGGACTAGGGGGTTCATGTGGCCTAGGTACATGGCCAAATTCCTTCTCATAATTTTAAAACATGATGTTTAATCCTACATGTAAACCCTACATGTACTTGAATCATGGTTCTATCCTTGAATTGGATTTTTTGAGGTGTTACAATAGCCCTCCCTTATGGTTATTTATCCACGAATGGCAACTGACTAAGTTGGGACGGTTAGGGTAAAAGAGCTACAATTCCCATATTTTCTTCACCTTTTCTCATGACATTATTAGAATTACACTATCTATACCTAAAATTCCTACAATGATTTTCTACGAGTTGAACATTGACATGGAATTGAGTCGGTAACTCAACCATGGACTGAATCGAACTCATGGATGTATGATATGGTATGAGAATATTTGGATGACATGAAATAGAAAGAATTAATAAATCAAGTGGAAAATATTACCTCAATCTAGGTTTGAGCTCAAAGGAAAGAGATGGGGGTACTTGGTCATCATGCCTCCCTCTACGCAAGTAGCTCCCTCTATTGACTAATTTTTGCAAAGAACCTTTACCAACGAGATGTCTTTATTCATCAACCTACTAAATTGATAGTCAAGTATTTCAATAGGAACCTCTTCATAAGAGGGACTATCTTTCACACCCATACTTTTTGAGGGCGCAACTGATGCAGGATTACCAATGCACTTCTTTATCAAGAAAATATGGAAAACTAGATGTACTACTGCTAAGTCTACTGGCCAAATCTAACTCATAGGCTACTTTTCCAAAATGACCTACAATCTCATAAGGACCAATAAAGTGGGGACTGATCTTTTCTTATATCCTGTATCTCTTTATCCCTTTCATAGGTGAAACTTTCAAGTAGATAAAAACACCAACAGCAAACTCAAGTTCCCTTCTCCTCGTATTTGTATAGGACTTCTAATGACTCTGAGCCATTCTTAGCCTTTACCTAATTAGATAAACTTTCTTCATAGCCTCATGGATTGAGTTTGGACCTATTAATATGGATTTACCAACTTCAAACTAACTAATAAGAGACTTATACCTCCTACCATAAAGTGTCTCAAATGGGGACATTTCAATACTGAAGTGATAGCCGTTATTTTATGCAAACTCGATCAAAGATAGATGATCATCCTTACTACATTTGAAGTCGATTACACATATTGTCAACATGTCCTCTAAGGTCTGATTCTCCTCTCTACCTGACCATTTATCTATGGGTTAAAAGCTATATTAAGGTGAACTTGGATACCAAGAACCTTTTGAAAGGCCTTCAAAAACTAAGAGGTAAATTAAGTACCTCTATCTAAAATTATAATCAAGGGGACTTCATGAAATTTCACCAACTCCTTTAGGTAGAGTTTAACGTAGTCCTCAACTGAATCTAAAGTGTTAACTGGTAGAAAATAGGAAACCTTAGTTATTTTGTCCATAATAACCCAAGTAGAAGTATATTGTCAGAAAGTAAGAGACAACCCTATAATGAAGTCCATATTAACTACCTCCCGCTATTGGAATACTGATACCTAAAGCATACCAATAGGTCTCTGGTGCTCAACCTTAACCTATTGGAAATTTAGGTACTTAGCCATAAATTCTACTATATCCTTCTTCATACCATTCCACCAATAGACTTACTATAAATCACAGTACATCTTAGTGGCTCCTGGGTGAAAAGAATACCAATAACCAAGAGCTTTTTCTAGTATCTACTATATCAATCATCTACATTCCAAACATATAGTCTGCCCTGATAGAAAAGAATACCATCTCCCTATTTGGGAGAAAACCTCAACCCTTTGACTCTGGACTGCTAGTTTAATCTAAGAAAAATAGGATCACTATCTTGCCTTATTTCTACCTCGACTAACAAAGTGGATACCAAAGCATTTTGAACAAAAATTCTACCATTGATTGAGTCAACCACTAGAACTCCCAAACTAGTTAATCTATGAGCCCCGTGATCTAGTTTCTTTTTCTCATCCTCTACATAAGAAATACTTCCCATAGATAATCTTCTAAGAGCGTCGGCCACCATATTAGCATTACTCAGATGGTACAAAATACTTATATTATAATCCTATAGCAACTATAGCTATATCCTCCAATAGAGATTTATATCTTTCTATATAAACATATATAGAAAACTTTTGTGATCGATAAACACATCAACATGAACCCCACAGGGGTAATGCCTCTAAATTGTTAAGAAAAAAAATTGATGCCAACTTATGATCATGAGTTTGATAGTTCTTATCATGAGGCTTGAGATATCTAGAGGTATATGCTATAACTTTGCCCCACTGTATTAACACTCAACCAAGTCCAAACCTGGAAGCATCATAATAAATCATAAAACCATCTAATCCCTTGAGAGGAGTAAAAATCAAAGCGGTGGTGGGTCGAGTCTTCAAATCATTAAAGATCTTCTCACAAGAACCAAACCATTCAAATTTAACTTTATTTTAGGCCAACCTATACATGGGATAAGTTATAAAGGAAAATCCTTCAACAAACCATCTATAGTAACCAGTTAAATCCAAGAAACTCCTGTTATATAATGGAGAGATAGTCTAGGCTCGTTCATTACCGCTCGATCTTTTAAAGATAAACCCAAATACGTTCAACAAAAAAAATATAACCATAAAAGGCTACTGATTTCAACCAGAATTCACACTTGGTTAACTTATCAAATAATTGGCGATCTTTAAGAGTTTACAAGACAATCCTTAAACGTTCAGAATATTCATGCTCACTCCTTGAATAAATAAGGATGTCATTTATGAAAATAATAATGAACATGTCCAAGCACTACTTGAAAACCCTATTCATCAAGTCCATAAAAGTGACCTTACTAAGTTTGGAAGAATATCTTTGGAATGTCACATTCTCTAACTCTAGGTTGATGATAGCCTGATCAGAGGTCTATCTTAGAGAAGCAATTGACATGTTGAATTTTGTCAATAAGTCATCAATTATGGTAATGGGATACTTATTTTTTTACTATGAACTTGTTTAACTGATGGTAGTCAATGCACATTCTTAAAGAACTGTCTTTCTTGTGCATAAAAAATAATTGGAGCACCATATAGTGAGATGCTGGATGTAATGTCTTGAAAAATCCAACCCTAGAATATAACAATGATTCAAGTAGCTATAGGGTAAATCATCAAGTTTTAACACTATTATATGGGACTTGGACATGTACCAAGGCCATAAGAACCTCCTTAGACCTTAACTAAGACAAAACCTCCTTTACCGATCGATTCTTAAAGAAGTGATTATATTTAAATGAGTATAACTTTAAAATTCAGATGCATATTTGAGACCAGACCCAACAAATTATAGATATTTGAATTATATTTCCAATATATGAATCTTTCCTTAATCTAACATCGAAGTAGAAAGATATAGCTTTTTTTAGTTAAGCACTGCTATGTAGTGAGTTAACATGAGACCGACCACAACCTTGGTTACATTGTACGACCATAAAATGGTCTTCCCTAACCTAGGTAAACCTAAATTTATAAATTTGACAAAGTGTACCCACATGCCGTGAGAGAGAACCATGATCATACTTTGAAACTATGATCCACTAGCATGATCGTGAAACCTATATTTACACTTAATGTAACCAATGATCATACAAATCAAAGTATGACCATAGACATAGCACACAACCATTCCAAATTTTATTTGATCATGTTCAAATAGATCTCATATAGCTCCCAATCACGAGTGTAATCCATGATTATAGGTTGTTCCCATGATTGTAAAAAGGTCTCGTATGTCCCATCCTATAGTTTCCAGTTATGAATTTTAAGGGGTATATTTGTATTTTTCTACTCTTTAACATCAATGCTACATCATTTCCCATCCTATTGTATTTTTCATCCTTGAATGTATGAATTGGTGAAAATTTTATTATTATAATAAAGAGTAATAATTTTGTAGTTAAATCTCCCATTTTGTCACTAAAAATAGTATTTTTTTACTGATGATGTAGAATCGTCATTAAATTATTATGATTACTGACAAAATGATTTTCATAAAATACAAAATTAATTTGTATCAAATAAATAGAACGATATTGAGACAAATACATTCGTCACTAAATATAGTCAAACTTATGACAAACTAGTTTATTTTGTGATAAAAATATGTCTTGAAAAGTCTAATTTAATCGTTTCTAAAAGTTATCTTTGATAATAAAAGTTATCTTTGATTAAAGTTCATATCATTTGACTCTAAAATATGAAAGAAAGAATTTAAAAAGAAATGGAAGGAGTACTATAGCTTGAACTTCTTTTTGTAGAAGAATACATTTTGTGTACCTGTGATAGGGTTCAATTTTATCGTAAAAAAATTTATCCTCAGAATTCATGAAATTTCGTTATTTATATAAGACAAAATAGCTCGGTGGATCCTTGTACTTGTGCTGGTTTAAAAGTGAACATCTCTACTTTGACTTTTGTCATCTGAACCCCTGAACTCAATAAAATTCAATATTTTAAACCCTATTTCGGTGTATGTAACACAATTGCTTTCACATCATCTTTAACATCATTTTAAATGCTATATTAAATTTCACATTATTTTTAAAATGCCACAGAAAAAACTACATATTAAAAAAATAAAAAATTTAAATTGAGAATTAAAAAAAAGAAAAATGGTTAGGGCTTGGGCTCTAATGGCTCTTTCATTTGCTTCTTCTTATTCTTCATATGAACAAGGGAGCCGAGAAGTTGAGGCGACAGTTAAATAGATAAGTATTTTGTAATACTTCAAAATAACTGCATAACTTTTTTTTTTTTTGAAAATGGTAACATTGTATTCCTCAGCATTAATGGATATGTTGGCCACCACCAAAAGTATTATAAAGTAAGAGTAGAAATGCAGGCCAACTGGATACCTTTTATTATTTTACTAGTTTCCATTCAACTGAAAGACTCAATCTTTCACCAATTCTAAGTTTTACTCATTTTGATTAGTCTTTCATTGATGCATTTCATCCAACTCAGCCGATTTGTGTCACATAAGCTTGTTCAACGGTCTGATTAAAATATTGAGTTTTATTGAGCTGAGGGGTTTAGATAACAAAGGTTTAAGTAGAGACATTCACTTTACAAACTCAGACAAGTACAAGGGTCCATCGAGGTAATTTGCCTTTACATATATAAATGAGATGTACATAACCATTTGGAAAACTTAAATCTTTCGCAAATGCTATCACACTGTTAATAGAAATATATTTCGTATATTTATTTTTCCTATTTATAATTCTAATTGACATTAGTTTAAATTATTTAAAAATAACGTAAAAAATACCATAAATCATAAAAATTGACAACTTAAAACATTTAACAACATATAAAAAATTTGTTTGATTTGTCAAATACTATCACACTCACATAAATTGAGACAGGGGAAGTCACATATTGTTAGTCTTACTTTTATTTAATATATTATGTATTTAGTAATTGCATCAAAATTATTATATATTACAATAATTAACCGGTTAAAATATTTGAAAGATAAATGAAAAATTTAACCGACTTTCAAAATTCTATTAGTGTCGCATAAATTGAAACTGAGGAAGTAACATATAGAGTATCATAAATCACAAAAATTAACAACTTAAAATATTTAAAATAGTATAAAAGTTTGATTGATTCGTCAAATATTATCACACTCACATAAATCGGGATAGAAAGAGTTAAAAAATTGGTTGACTCTCTAAATTTCATTAGTGTGACATAAATTGAAATAGAAAGAGTAGAAGATATTATTTGAAAATTATGTAAAGGATAATAAAAAATTATGTAGAAGGACATAAAAAGTTTGTTGGCTCTTGAAATTCTATTGACCATATAAGTTGGGATAGAAAAATAATAGAAATTATTTAATCAAAATGTAAAAAATATTATAAATTTTAATAATTAACAACTTGAAATATTATCTTGAAATATTATCGACATATAAAAGTTTTGAGTGATTCTCCATATATTATCACAATCACATAAATTAGGATAGTAACACATTATTAAAAAATACCAGAAAGTAGTATAATTACAATAATTAACAACTCAAAAGATGTGAAAAAACAAAAACTATATGTAAAAAATTCTTTATACATATTATATCTTTCGTTTATCTTTCTTTATACATATTATATCTTTCTTTTATCTTTCTTTATACATATTATACATATTATATCTTTCTTTTGGTTCCTAAATTTAGTCACATATTATACATAGCTGAAATTAATTCATCTCAGCTCATTACTATGAGTCTCTTAACACACCAGTTTTCTAGTCGCCGAAAGCAATTACAGAAACTGAATTTAGCTATTTTTTTTGCTATTGCTCAGATAAGAGACCACTTAAATATGGTATGTACCTTCCCATCTCATTTTTTAGTGTAAGATTATAAATTTTACCATTTGGGATATCAAATTTTTTTTTTGAGAAATTATTTTCGATTGCTTCAATTTCAAATGTTTTTATGGGGTTTTCAGTGAATTTTATTGTCCTATTGTGTATTAGTTTCTATTTATTGAAACTAGAGGTAAAATCTGTTTTTTTTATTCTTGATATCAAAATACTAAGATCTGATTTATGAATTGATTTTTCAAAAGTGGAGATGGAAATAGGAAAAGGCGGCGGCTGACAAGGCTTAAATTGAGTGGGTCAGGGCTTAAATTGTGCAGTGCAGGGCGAGGGAAATTCAATATGTGAAATAATTAGGTAGGGTAGGTACCATATCTAAAATTTTAATAGAAAATTATAAAACAAAGAGTTACCATAAAGGCTTAAACTCATATGATATTTATTTGCTTGTGCGGGTGGTCAGGGATAAAAGTTGGATGCATGAACTAAAGTTCACTAAAAGATATATTGAGGGTGTCCAATCTTTTATGCGGCTTGTTCGATCTTACTTTGATCGAAATACCAAAGTTTGATGCCCATGTATAGATTGCTTAAATGTATTTTTTCAAACACAAGAAGTAGTGCATGACCACTTATTGGTCGAAGGAATTATGGAAATGTAACGCCCTGAAAATGGGTTCCGGAGCGTCACACGGTGCTTGAGGCTATGAGTAGCCACAAGCTAACCCTTTGAGCCATTTTCATTCAGTTCAACACGAATCAACAGGGTTTCCATAAATAACCCTCAAATATCAACAGAGTAATCATCATCCAAGAATAAAAAAATTTCAGAAAGATAATAAAATACGACTTATTAGTCAACTCCCAACATCTATACTAGTCTGAAAAACCTCTAAGAAAATCAATAAAACCAACGAGCCATTGAGACATGCCCCAACTGACTCATACTCAGTTATCAAATGTAAAATAATTCCATGAAACCAATATCAGACATCACATCCTCGAAACATTAGGACTCACTACGACAGTGGATGTAGAACAGCGTGCCCAAAGAATCACTGTCAAACCTGGAACTGAGCACCTGAACCTACATTCCGAGAAAATACAGCCCACATCTGAAGATGTGGGTCAGTACCATGCAAAAAAACCGAGTATATTGGTGTGTATGCAGTTGTATAAAAATCATCATCATAAATATTTATAAGAAATATGCAGGATGTAAGCAAGACTCACAGAGCCCGAAGAAAATCATCATAACCATGAGAGGATGAAATAAGTACAATAACACATGTGAGTCATCATATAATTTGTCAATCACTTTCAGTTCATCAAGAATATCAATTCTCATTATGTAAATATCATTTAAATCTTTTGAAAGAATAACTTTCACAATTTCACTTTCAAATCACGTCATCATTCACCATAGACACAAGGAAACACACACACACTGGGAGATCCTATAACCGACATAAACCATGTGAGCTACATGGAGTCCAACGTACAACCCACGTTGGGGAGAGACGTCCTATCCTTGCCATCGGAGTAGGACTATCGATATCAAATCCACACAAACTAGTGATCACTATATAAATCAGCCTCAGGCTCACTCCTATGGGGGCACGTAGTTCTAGGAAAGTAAGGTCGCTTTATAACTCCCACTCGGTGCTAAAGATTTCTCCCAGACTTAGCTCAGATCATTTCAAAGACAATACACAACAAAACAATTTCAGTGATATATAAATATACATCGGGAGTAATCATGCTTCCCATCTATCAAAATTAACCACATTGTGGATTTCTTTCACACTCGAGTTCAAAACAACTCCATTAATACCAAAAGGTCAAATCATTTAAAATATCTCAAATATTCAACATCAACGTGCTTATAACACGCACTTTCTAAAAAAATAATAATTTCCAATGGGGATTCACGACCCAAATATCAAAATCATAATAAATATCGTTCAAGATTCTTGCTTTATATCTCCACACATGTAAATTCATCTTTCAAAATCATAAACATCAAGATTTCATAATAATCATCATAAGATATGGGTTCATGCTTCAAATTCATAAAAATCAAATAAAAATCATTCCTTTGTAAAGAAAATTACTTTTGGGCACAAGAACGAAAGAGAGTTCTTGTTGAAAAACCCCACATACCTTGAATGATGAACTTTAGATCGATACCCATTTTTGAGATGTTAATCGTGCCTTTGAATGATGGTTCTTGGAGTTCTTGAACTAGGAACTTGGAATCTTGAATAAATTTGCAGAATTAATGGTGAACTTTGGAGGTTCTTAAAGTTGGATGTAGGAGCTTAGGGTTTTCTTTTTGAGGAAATTTGATGTAATATAATATATAATAATTCTAATAGGCTTTAATATAGGGTTTGGATGGATTTTAGGTGAGGAGGAGTGACCAAAACGCCCCTAAAAATCAAATAATTCTCGAATCTGTCGTTTGATGGATTGTTTTGATAGTCCGAAGTAGATCAACCATAACGTTTTACTCCAATATCCAAATTGGATGACACTAATTTCATTAGAAAGAGGACTCTCATATCTCTCCGTTGATATATAGTATCTCACCCAGATCATTATGTACGAGGAGTTATGATCATTTGAAGTTGACCCAAAAATTCACTTTTGATAGGCTGAAGTAGATCGACCATAACTTTTTACTCCGATAGACAAATTAGATGAAACTAATTTCATTGGAAAGAGGACTCGCAGAGATTTCCGTTAATATATAGTAGATCACGCAGATCATTATGTACAAGAAGTTATGATCATTTAAAGTTGGAGCAAAAATACGCCAGGCCTCAGTACTTTTTCCTGCACATTTTACTATTCACTACTATTCATGGTTCGATCGGAATGTTCATAACTCGTCGCTCGGGTGTCTGTTTTGGATGATCCAAATATCGTTGGAAATCTTATTCGATACTCTACGCAATGGTGGGTAATAATCTAAGACATTCCATACGGAAAATTTATAATTCATTCTAGAAGATAGAATCCAACACGTTTACGCACAAAATTTCAACGAAAAATTTCCCAGGGTATTACAGGAAAGTTACGTGCACTGGATACACCATGGGGAACAATCACAAATGGGAGATAACAATGAAGTAATTCACAGTGAAGATGAAAATGAAGCCCATAATAAGTATGATGGGATTCGTACTATGTTAGAAGAGGTCGTTGAAGGATCGTTTGCCAATTATTCGAAGGAGATTGGTAATAACATGTGTAGTAATATGAGTGAGAAAGAAGCTACAACATTTGACAAATTGTTAAAAGAAGCTGAACGTGAATTATACCCAGAAAGTAAGAATTTTTTGAAGCTTTCATTTCTTGTGAAGTTGCTACACTTGAAAGTATAAAATCAATGGAGTAATAAATCATTTGATATGTTGTTGGAGCTGCTAAAAGAGGCATTGCCTACTGAATAGACACTTCCTAAGTCATATTATAATGATAAAAACATGCTGTAGGTTTTAGGATTAGGATACATTTTGATCCATGCTTGCAAAAATAATTGTGTGTTGTACTTGACGGAACATAAAGATAGACAAGAGTGTCCACATTATGGTACTTCAAGGTGGAAAATTGACAATGGAAGGGATAAAAGGATTCTTCATAAAGTTCTGTGGTATTTTCCATTAAAACAAGTGTGGACATGAGGTGGCATAGAGAGAAACATCTTGATGAGGCGAATGTATTAAGCCATCCCATTGATTCTGAAGCATGGAAAGAGTTTGATAAGAATCATCAATGGTTTGCACAAGAACCTTGTAATATTAGACTCGTTCTTACAACAAATAGCTTTAATCCATATGGTAACATGAGGACATCATATAGTATGTGGCCTGTCATTCTTGTTACTTATAATCTTCCTCTATGGAAATGTTTTAAGGACCCATTTATGATGATGTCATTACTTATTCCTGGTCCCCAAGCACTAGGAAAGGATATTGATATTTATTTGCATCCTTTGGTTGATGATTTGAAAGAGTTATGGAGTGATGCCGTAGAGACATTTGATGCATCAACCGGGGAATGCTTCAAAATGCATACTGTTATTTTATGGACCATAAATGACTTTCTAGCTTATGGTATGTTATTAAATTCTCTACTTTCCTGGTTGTCCAATTATCTATACTATTTATGTATTACACAATTTTTACTGTTCCTTATCTTATCTTAGATTGCTTTATTTTGAGCCGAGGATCTATTAGAAATATTTGAGGTATTCTTTTCGAATAGAAAATTAGGTAATCGTAAGTTGGTAGTAACAAGGGGACAATTACAATGCAATACTATGGAAATCTCTCAAGAATAGAAGATTTCCTTAAAACTACTAGAAGCAACATCGATAACAGATATCTAATAATTACTTGTCAAAGGCTCGTTCCATGTTTTTCACATTGAGAGAACAAATCTAAAGGGGCGTTTTTGTTTTATTTCATGAATAGGGCTACTCAAGATTGTTCCTAACAGAAATAGATAAATTACCTCTCTAGAAACATCACCAGTTCACAGTGAGGAGTATATGGGAAAAGATCAACACCCATGGCTTTGATAGGTTGAAAAGGTTCTGAAATGGGCATAGATTTGGTCCTATGTCGTGTGAGAGTAGCGCTGCTATCTTCCTCCATAACTTGTTGTTTCTATTATTCCCCTTTGAAGTTTCATCTAGAGAAGGTGTGAAGAGCTTAATAGCATTTACAAGCAAGGTTTCAGTATTACAGGAAATGTAACTGAAAATAGCAAACGTAAACAACAATTAGACAATAAATAGCATTAGAAAAGGTCCAACTAGCGAATAAGAAAATAGTGAAGGGATAAGTTGATGCATCAACGGAGCTTACATAAGCCTCCTTAGACATGAATTAGTCCTTAGGAGTTTGATAACCTACAAGTATAGAGAACAAAAATTAACACAAAGTAGTTCATTTCAAACCTCAACATTCAAAAACATAGGGAGCACATTGTAGTATCTACCCCAAGAGTCGCATAAAACTTTGATTAGATCAAAGGTCAGATGAAATTTTCATCCATTATATAAGATGAAAAAGCATATAACTAAGAGACTAGTGACCGACATAATAAGGAACTAATATTCCCGTCATCTGGCATAATCTTTAATCATATTACCTAGACTCTGGCACCCATACAGAACTTAGTGCATGTACTTGAATTCCAAAGTTCACTCCATTGCAGGACAGTTTTAAAAACTTGTCACGGCCCAAAAACTAGGGTCATGATGGCACTTGTCGCGGCGTACCTTGATAAGTAAGCCTATCACCCAAACTGATATGAATAGAGAAAAAGATAGAAATACCCCAAGGTAAGCTTCTAGAATGAAGTTGAACCATATAAATAATCATAATAATGCGGAAAGAACTTATCCAGAATACCAATCATGCCAAAAATCAGGTATCAATAGTGTAAGAACTACTAATACAATCCAAGAGTCAAATATATCAAAAAAAATAACCACAAAGGAATAGTAACTGTCTTCGAATACTAATAAAGACATAACAAGTATAGAAAGATAGAGGTGAACTACAGACACATGAATGTCCAACCGCTACCTTGGAAGCTCAAACAATCACCCGAATCAAGTAAGCTAAGGTGCACTCGAGCTAGGACTTGCACCGAAAGGGCGCAATAGGCATGAGTATGGTCCACTTGTACTTAGTAGGTATCATAGGACGGCTAAGAAAAGTAATAAATAAAGCATACAAAATATACACTAAGGAAACGTCACCTACAATTAGAAAATGTCCCACAACGGTATCCTACACCGCTTGCACTAATAGTTCTAATATATCTCACAAATATTATCAAAAATACACCAAGATATAGAACACAAGTATACATTATGTCATATATAATAGAAAGAGAGAGAACATGTAGATACAAGATCATCAAATACAAGTAAAAGAAAGTAAGACCAACACATAGATGACAAGTCAATAAGGAAAAACAACACAACATAAACACAATAAAGTAAGTGCAATGTATATGATGATAATGATGATGATGATGATGATGCACGAGGTTGTCTTACAACCTCTGGGATCGTCGCATAATCCCCGTATACACCTACGGAGCTAAATCTTCCCGACGTAGGATCCATGTGGAGTTTGTCAACCCATATACAATTCACTTTTCTTATATCTCCTTTCTGGCATATCTCTTAGAAAGAATTTTATAAGGTGTTACAATATTCTTAAAAAGGTGTTGCCAGTTTTTCTCAGACGTTGCCACGGTGGTACCAATGTTTCATGAATGAGTATGATATGAAGATGTAATTCTCACAACCCATCGCAATAAGTATTTCCACAACCAATCACAATGATACATTTTCACAACCATATGAGCCAATATCCACTCGTTATTTTCATTTCATCCATGAATTTTCACATGTCTTATATGCCAATAAAGTATGAATATAATCAAAATACACCAATGGTACCACATTATACAATGCAATACAATTGTTCGCATGTATTCAAGGCTATTAATATCACATAGGACCCCACACAACCAAATATATCACATAATATTTTAATTTCGGCAATTATATCACATATAGGCCCCTACACGGGCACAACACATAGATAGACATTTTTTATGATTAGTTCCCACCCTTAACATGCATTTTGCACCATCATTTACTACCCAGTCCAGTCTGAAATGTTAAACCATAACCTACCTCAAAAGCCGAAGCCGGTCCGCTACACTTGAACCCGCAACCTTACCTTTTAATAACAATCCCGAGCTTTACTAGAAACATCAAATATAAAATCTACACGTCAAAACAAAACCAACGACACCCATATTGACTACTTTTGGTTCGGGGTCAAAACGGACCCCCAAAATGGGTTTCCAAAAAAGAAGGGCGAAATTGGAACTTTACTTCAAAAATATGTTTCCCATATTTTTAGGAACCTGCAACTGAAATTCAAGTTAAATCGAGTCAAAAACGAAGTTCAAATCAAACAAAAACCATTTTTGAGCTTTACCGGGTAAAATATTTGAAATCAGGGTTAAAATTCAGAATCGGAGTTATTTTGAAGGTTAAATTGATGAAAAACTAGTAATTATAAGATAAAAGTATTATTCAAGTGAAAATGAGTGAAATTTGGGTTTAAAATCATGCCCTAAGATTTTTGGGGTTTTGAGAAATTAATGAAGAAATTACTAAGAAAAGGGTGGTGAATTCTTACCGTAAATCCGTTTATAATCAATAAATAGGTGTTAATCTAGATTCTCAAGCTCCCACAAACTTCACTTTTAAGATCCCAAAATATTTAAGGTTTAACTCTCAAGAGGCAAGATGAAAAATGAGCAAAATGGGACAAAAAAAGTGAAAAATCTGCTATATATTGCAGATTTTTCTGCAATAATTGGTGCTGTCTTTTTTTTTTCAAGTCGAACTGGACTTTGATGGGGTGCCCGGGATTCGTTCGGAGTCTGATTTATGCAAACGAACTATGAAACCACACTAAATTTGACGTTCCAGATGCGACGGCACTATCAGATTTTTCAGAAAAATTCATTTTCACAAAATTGACCCCCTAAACCCGAAATCACTATTTCTTCCAAATCGAGGGTCGAAATGAGATTTAAAAGTCATAAAATCATACCAAACATGCTAACAAACTAAAATCAATATTCCATATCTGATGGCGAAGTCATATTTTCCATACGAGGTCGTTTCAACCAAAAGTGGATCCCACACCCAACTTTCCAATTTTTCAACTTTCTGACCAATAGGTCAAAATGAGCTCGGGTGCACCAGGACCCAAACCCAAGATCTACCTAGCCTAAAATCGATATTCCGGAGCTGCTGGCACAGCCCGTTCGGCCATCCATCGTACAGATCAAAAGATATCCACATAAGTCCAAAATAAGACTCTTAAAGCCATTAAAAACCACAATAATGCATAAATGATACCAAAATGCATCAAAAATCATGTCAATCACTCCCACACCCCAGAAACACCATAATGCAACTTCGAGGAAGGGTAGAATAGTCAAATAATAGAAAATCATAAATTTCACATATTTAATCATATTTTTAGGTCGTTACATCATCTACCACTAGAAATTTAGTTCATCCTCGAACTAAGGCAAGGAAATACCTGAATCAATGAAAAGCTGGGGATAAGAACTATACATATCAGACTCAATCTCCCAAGTAGCCACATCTACAGGTCAAAGTTCCCGCTGGACCTGAACCACAAGGTAAATCCAACTCATAAGCCACATCAAAAACAGTCCGAAGAATCTCAAATGGACCAATATACCTGGGGCTAAGCTGGCCTATCTTCCTAAAGCTCATCACACCCTTCATGGGTGAAACTCGAAGGAAAACACAATCACCAACACCAAAACTCAAGGCACAAAGTCTACGATCAGCAAAACACTTCTGCCTACTCTGGGTTGCTCTAAGTCTATCCTGAATGACCCAGACCCTATCTAAAGACTCACGAAGCAAGTTAGTACCTTAAGGTATCACCTCTGAAACATCGAACCAACCTACCGGAGAGCGACAACGCCTACCATACAATGCCTCAAAAAGAGCCATATCAATACTAGAATGGTAGCTATTATTATATACAAACTCTACTAAAACCAAATGCTGGTCCCACTGGCCACCAAAATCCATCACGCATGCGCGAAGCATATCCTCCAAAACTTGTATAGTCCGTTCTGAATGGCCATCAGTTTGGGGGTGAAACACCGTGCTAAGATCAACCCGAGTACCTAACTCATCCTGAAAAGTTTTCCAACAGTGAAATGTGAACACAAAACCTCGATCTAAAATAATAGACGCCGGCACACCATGAAGACGTACAATTTCATGAATGACAATAGGGGCTAACCTCTTAGCACTGAATGAGACCTGAACCAGAATAAAATGAGCTGACTCGGTCAATCAATCCACGGTGACCCAACCACTATCAGAACCATGAAATGTACGAGGCAAACCAGTCAAAAAGTTCATAGTGATGCATTCCCACTTCCACTCAAGAATGGGTAACCTCTGGAGCAAACCACTAGGTCTCAAATGCTTGGCCTTACCTGCTGACAACATAGGCAATGAGCCATAAAATCTACTATATCTTGCCTCATACCACTCCACCAGTAGTGCTGTGACAAATCACGATACATCTTAGTCACACCTAGATAGATAGAATATTTGAAATAATGGGCCTCCCCTAAGATCAACCTAATCCGATCACCACTCTCGGCACACAACTCATCCCCTAATCGTCAAAACTCCATCCGAATCAAGTGAGGCTTCCTTAGCCTCCCCACTCTATAATTATCTTGAATCAACCTCAATCCAATGTCGTCAAACTGATGAGCTCGAATATACTCTATCAAAGATGATCTAGCCTCCATAAATGCCAAAACACACCTTGGTGTCGAAGTATTAAGCCTAACCATCTGGTTAGCCAAAGACTGAACCTTTAAGGCCAATAGCCTTTTCTGAATCAAAAGATGCACCAATCTACCTATGCTAGTCGACTTTTGGCTCAAGTCATCCATCACCACATTAGCCTTGCCCTGATGAAAGAGAATAGTCAAGTCATAATCCTTAAGCAACTTAAGCCAACGACATTGCCTCGAAAGAAGATCTCACTAATAAAGAAGTACCGAAGGCTACAATAATATGAGAAGATCCCACAATGGAATCTATACACGTAGTGCCCCCAAAAATTCAAGGCAAATACAACTGCATATAACTCTAAATCATGGGTACGATAAATACTCTTATGAAGCTTCAATCTTGACGAGACGCATACATAATTACTTTGCCCTCCTATATCAACACAACACTTAACCCAACACCTGAAGCATCACAAAAGAATATAATGCCAATGCTCTTCTTGGGCAAAGCTAAAATAGGAGCTGAAGTCAATAAATACTTGAGCTTTTGAAAGCCTGCCTTACAAACATCGGACCACTGAAAAGAAATCTTCTTCTGATTCAAGTTAATCGATGGAGCTGTGATGGAAGAGAAACCCTCAACAAAACACTAATAGCACCCGACCAAGCAAATAAAATTCAGAATCTCGGTGGGTGAAGTAGGTCTAGCCCAATCATAAGTCGCTGCAACCTTAGTTGGATCAACCATAGTACCTTCCTTAGTCACCACATGATCGAAGAAAGAAATAGACTCCAACCAAAACTTGCATTTAGAGAACTTAGCGTACAACTTCTTATCCCTCAATATCTAAAACATAATCCGCAAATGCTCCTCCTTGTCAGCCTCACTCTTGGAATAAACCAAGATATCATCTATAAATATGATCACAAAAGAGTTGAAATACAATTGAAACACCCAGTTCATCAACTCCACGAACACGAAAGGGGAATTGATCAACCCAAAAGACATGACCAAGAACTCATAATGACCATATCATGTCTGTAAAGTTATTTTTGGAATATCCAAAGCCCTAATCCTCAACTGGTGATAACCAAAATATAATTCAATCTTCAAAAAAATCGTAGCACACTGAAGCTGATCAAACAAATCATCAATGCGATAAAGAGGATACTTATTCTTAACTGTGACCTTGTTCAACTACCGATAATCAATAGACATCCGTATAGACCCATCCTTTTTCTTCACAAACAAAATAGGCGCATCCCAAGGTGAAACACTAGGTCGAATAAATCCTTTATCCAACAACTCCTTCAACTAGTCCTTTAGTTTCTTCAACTCTAATGGGGCTATCCTATAAGGAGAAATAGAAATAGGCTTGGTGCTCGGCTCAACATCAATACTAAAATCAATATCTTAATCTGAAGGCATACTAGGCAAGCCCGTAGAGAACACCTCCATAAACTCATGAACTAAACGAACAAATTCCAAGGAAGGAGGCAAAACAACACTTGTGTCACTACTATAAGCCAACTAAGATAAACATCCCTTTTCAACCAATTTACGAGCCTAAACATAAGATATAATCCTTTTAGTTCCCAAACTAAGTGTACTCTTTCCAAGCTATCCTTGTCACACCAACTAAAGCTAAAGTCACAGTCTTAGCAAAACAATCTAAGACAACAAGATAAGGAGCCAACCAATCCATACCCAAAAATAACATCAAAATCAACCATATCTAACACAATCAAGCCTACCAAAGTCTCACGCTCGGCAAAAGTCACAACACAAGATCGATACACCCGATCCACCACTAAAGAATTACCTATCGGGGTAGACACACAAATAGGCATGGAAAGAGGCTCACTAACAGAATCAAAACCCAAAGAAAAATATATAGGTACATAGGAAAAAGCCGATCTGAGATCAAATAATACAAATTCAGGCCTAAAATAAACAGGAACAATACCTGTAATAGCAACATCAGAAGCCTCTGCCTCTGGTCTAGCTGGTATAGCATAACACTGACCAATACCACTAACTGCCTGGTTAGCCCCATGACCACCAATACGGCCTCCACTACCTCTACCTCTCGCACCTTTAGTAAAACCCCTACCTTCCTCTACTGAAATAGAAGTAGCTCGAATCTCTTGGAGGGGATAGTCCCTGGCCATATTTCCAATCTCATCACATACATAGCAACCTCTACGACCAGTCTTAACAAGAGAAAGTACAACTGAGCTCAAACAACCTTCCTGAATAGCTGAACCAGAAGATCCACCAACTAAACTCTATAAGATCACCTTCACTCTATAAAATCACCTCCATTGGCCTACTATGGTATCCATAAGAACCTCTAAAATTTCTACCTCAATAGGCTGACTCCTGAACTCATCAAAATATCGCGCCTTCTTGAGTTGCGCCTTCCTGAGTTGCACTAAGAATATCTTCTGTCACCTTAACATGATCCATAATACTCTAAAAAGAACCATCAAACACAACCATCTGAGATGTAGCCAACTGAAGAGAGATAACCAAACCTTTCACAAACTTTTGAATCTTCTCAAATTCATATCTGGACAGGGTGTGGAAGCATGCCTTATGCCCAATAATAGTTATGGAGTCCTACTCCATATGATCAAACTCGTCCCACATATGATCTCTCAAACAAAAAGGTACAAATCTCTCTAGAAAGGCATCAACAAATTGATCCCATGATAACTCAGGAGCATTAACAAGCCTACAACCAACAAATGATATCCAATAATCTCTTGTTATATCTCTCAACTGATAAAAGATATAAGCAACTCAATTCACGTAGAAAGAATAAAATACAACTCAGAATATAGGGTATGACAGAATTAGAACAATAAGGAATAAAATGAGGGAAGTTTCCTAAAGATGTTCTATAGCCTCTCAAAGATAGATACGAATGTCTACGTATCGATTCGCTAGACGCTATTAGACATCCCGTTCTTATACCGTTGAGACCAATGAAATTTGGCTGCTCTGATACCAATTTGTCACAACACAAAAATGACGGTCATGATGGAATCATGGTGTACCTTGACAAGCAACCCTATCACCCAAACTGATATGAATAGAGAAAAAGACAATAATACTCCAAGGTAAGGCTTCTAGAATGAAGCTGAACCAGATAAATAATCATAATAATACGGAAAGAACTTATCCAGAATACCAATCATGCCTAAAACCAGGTGTTAATAGTGTAAGAACTACTAATACAATCCAAGATTCAAATACATTAAAAAAATAACCACAAAGGATTAATGACTGTCTCCAAATACTAATAAAGACATAACTAGTATAGAAAGATAGAGATGAACTTCAGACGCATGAATGTCCAACCGTTACCTTAGAAGCTCTAATAATCATCCGAATCAAGTAAGCTGAGACGCACTCGAGTTAGGACCTGCACCGAAAGGGCGCAGTAGGCATGAGTACGATCCACTTGTACTCAGTAGGTATCATAGGCCAACCAAGCAAAGTGGTAAATAAAGCATACAAAATATACACTAAGGGCACATCACCTGCAATCAAAAAATATCCCACAATTGTAGCCCACACCGCTTGCACTAACAATTCTAATATATGTCACATATATTACCAAAAGCATACCAAGATATGGAACACAGGTATAAATTATATCATGTATAATAGAATAAGAGAGAACATGTAGATACAAGATCATCAAATACAAGTAAAGAAAAGTAAGACAAACAAGTAAAGGAAAGTAAGACAAACACATAGATGACAAGTCAATAAGGCAATACAACACAACATAAACATAATAAAGTAAGTGCAATGTATATGATGATAATGATGATGATGATGATGATGCACGAGGTTGTCGCACAACCTCTGGGATCGTCGCACAATCCCCGTGTACACCTACAGAGCTAAAGATTCCCGACGTAGGACCCATGGAGGATTCATCAACCCATATACAATCCACATTTCTCATATCTCCTTTCTGGCATATCTCTTAGAAAGAATTTTATAAGGTGTTACAATATTCTTCAAAAGGTGTTGCCAGTGTTTCTCAGACGTTGCCACGGTGGTACCAATGTTTCATGAATGAGTATAATATGAAGATGTAATTCTCACAACCCATCACAATAAGTATTCCCACAACCAATCACAATGATACATTTTCACAACCACATGAGCCACTATCCACTCGTTATTTTCATTTCATCCATGAATTTTCACATGTCTTATATGCCAATAAAGTATGAATATAATCAAAATACACCAATGGTACCACATTAAACAATGCAATACAATTGTTCGCATGTACTCAAGGCTATTAATATCACATAGGACCCCACACAACCAAATATATCACATAATATTTTAATTTCGGCAATTACATCACATATAGGCCCCTACACGGGCACAAGACATAGATAGACATTTTTTATGATTAGTTCCCACCCTTAACATGCATTTTGCACCATCATTTACTACCCAGTCCAGTCTGAAACGTTAAACCATAACCTACCTCGAAAGCCGAAGTCGGTCCGCTACACTTGAACCCGCAATCTTACCTTTTAATAACAATCCCAAACTTTACTAGAAACATCAAATATGAAATCTACACGTCAAAACAAAACCAACGACACCCATATTGACTACTTTTTGTTCAGGGTCAAAACGGACCCCCAAAATGGGTTTCCGAAAAAGAAGGAAAAAATTGGAACTTTACTTCAAAAATATATTTCCCATATTTTTAGGAACCTAATGCTGAAATTCAAGTTAAATCAAGTCAAAAACGAGGTTCAAATCGAAGAAAAATTATTTTTGATCTTTATCGGGTAAAATATTTGAAATCAGGGTTAAAATTCAGAATCAAAATTGTTTTGAATTTTAAATTAATGAAAAACTAGTAATTAGAAGATAAAAGTATTATTCAAGTGAAAATGAGTGAAATTTGGATTTAAAATCATGCTCTAAGATTTTTGGGGTTTTGAGAAATTAATGAAGAAATTACTAAGAAAAGGGTGAATTCTTACCTTAAATCCATAATATAATCAAGAAATAGGTGTTAATCTAGATTCTAAAGCTCCCACAAACTTCACTTTTAAGCTCCCAAAATATTTAGGGTTTAACTCTCAAGAGACAAGATGAAAAATGAGCAAAATGGGCCAAAAAGGGTGAAAAATCTTCTATATATTGCAGATTTTTCTGCAATAACTGGTGCTATCTATTTTTTCTAGGTCGAAATGGACTTCGACGGGGTGCTCAGAATTCATTTGGAGTCTGATTTATGCAAACAAACTATGCAACCACACTAAATTTGACATTTCAGACGCGATGGCTTTACCAGATTTTCGAAAAAATTTGTTTTCACAAAATTTGACCCTCGAAAATCAAAATCATAATTTTTTCCAAACCGAGGGTCGACATGAAATTTAAAAGACATAAAATCATACCAAACTTGCTAACACACTAAAATCAATTTTCTGGATCTGCTGGCGAAGTCAGATTTTTCATACGAGGTCGTTTCGACCAAAAGTAGATCCCACACCTAAATTTCTAATTTTTCAACTTTCCGACCAATATGTCGAAATGAGCTCAGGTGCACTAGGACCCGAACCCAAGGTCTACCTATCCTAAAATCAATATTACGGAGCTACTGACATAGTCCATTCGGCCATCCGTTGCACAGATCAAAATATATCCACATAAGTTCAAAATAAGACACTTAAAGCTATCAAAAATCACAATATTGCATAAATGATATCAAAATGCATCAAAAAATCATGCCAATTACTCCCACACCCCAAAAATACCATAATGCAACTATAGGGAGGGGTAGAATAGTCAAATAATACAACAGCATAAATTTCACATATTTAATCAAATTTTTAGGTCGTTACACAGCTAGAAGCCAAGAACGTTATCAAATATTTCTGGAGCTATCTGAAAAACAAAAGTCTAGAATTATATTCCATTAGTCTGTGTTAGGATGTCATATGTTTTGGTGTGTACTTGGAGTATCTTAATTTTGGTTCTATTGAATATGTTAATTTTCATTGTATCTTGTTCTATTACTATTCCGTATCTTATCTTAGATTGCTTTATTTTGAGCCTAGGGTCTATCAAAAATAGCCTCTCTATCTCACATTTGAGGTAGTGTATGGACTGCGTACACTTACCCTCCCTAGACCCCACTTGGTGGGAATATACTGGGTATGTTGTTATAAAGTATCCCTTTTTTTAGTTGTTCCCCTTGAACATAATTTAGGAGGTTTATTGTGTACCTATAGATTTTTTTTGAACTTATATCTCCGGCTATAACTGGTAGTAAGGCTTAGAATACTGCAACCAGCTCATGCTAATCAGCCTGAAAGCTCTTCCAACCTTGTTTTTTGTTTTTACAGAATAATTGATTCATTCTTGTTTTGTTTTTTGATGGTGTATTTAAATTTTTCAAAGTAACATATAGAACTAAACAAGTAATTAGTTACAGGAGCAACTACCAAGTCAAGGAAAAGCTATTTTAATACTGGATAAATCAAGCATTCCTAAAATCAGAAGAATGGTGCAAGAAGATATTACTTATTTTAATGCCTAAAATAAACAAGCAGGGGAACAATACCAGCAAAAGGAAAGCAAAATAGGAAAGAATGTACTTCATTTCCAGAACTTGCTTGATAATGTACAGACAGAGTTTCAAAAACAAGAACCTATTGAAAGCAAGGTAGTTCCTTCTTTTCTGCTCAATTCAACTTAGAAGAGATTCTCGAAATGTACTTGCAACCTAGATGAAAACCAAATTAGAAGGGTGAGTAGATTGCAAACTATATGAATCAGGGATTGGAAGTGGAAATGATTTCATCTACCATTGGAAATGAGTTCCTACGATTGCTACACCTACATCCAGTGAGAGTTTTAGGTGTGGAAGGTCAATGCAATCAAACGGTATGAAATCGGATCTAAAGTGCTAATCTATTGATATATAGAGTTTACATTTACAACAATAAACACTTGGATTCTTCGAATTCCCTAGAATTTAATTTTAGTAGGATGGTGGTATTAGCTTCATTAAAGCTCAACCCATAAACTAACAATTAAAGGAAGGGGAAAAAGGGACTTAACTTTGACAAGGAAGGTGACAAGCTAAAATCTTGGTCCGTTGAGTTGGAGTAGAGGGTCGATGGAGAAGACATTATTTATGATGAGATAGGTGGCGGCTGCCTTGGTTTCGTATTTTGTGCTTATTGATATGTTTGTCTGACTAGGGAATTTCCTTGTTTTTTCTGGTTTTTGTGATATACCCGGGTCGCCTTTTGTGGGCTGATCCATTTTTTTATTTTTGTTTTTAATTTATAAAACGGTCTAAAAGACCATATTTAATTCAAAAAAAAAAAAACTCTCTGCGGATTAGCAAATAAATATGACAACAGCTGATGAGTTCATTCACAGTGACATGTGCACGCCTATGGCTATCACATTGTGCGGCTGCACCGAGTATTTCCAGTCCCTCCTTATTCCGCGCTTGACATCCTTGTACACTAGCTTCTCAAATCCCCATTTCCTGCAATCACATCGTTAGTTGCATTTTGAGAATTCATCATAAATTGACTAATTTAACGTTCACTTGTCATTTAACAATTCTGGAACCATACAAAAGCATCCAACTAATCTAACAAAACTAAAAACATTGTTTCCTTATTAGACCTTTCAATTAACAAATTAGTGTCCAATTTAAGAATTTAAAATATTACACTCAATAATTTAAGATTTCAATAATACTACTATCAATTAATGGAAACTGACAATGGGTACCTCCAAATCATTATTCAAAATTAATAATCTCAAAGTTAGTTCACTGCAATAAATATTGGTCTAGTTCAGCTAGGTAATGATCAGACATTGGATTCTCACCATGTTCTAATCCCATAGGGGTGCATCATAATACAGTGAACAAAAGAAGTCATTGTCAAACTAATGACAAAAATGTACAAATTTACCAAGTTAGGTGCTATATATAGCCATCAAAAACCTTCACCAAAAAGATAGGTAGTTGGAGCTTCATGCCACATATCACTGGTTTGGACATTGAGCGACAAGTTGATACTAAGTCAATATCTACACAGAATGATCAAAATTAGTATTGGGCCTGAGTATTCAGAGGATAGAAAAAAAAAAGAAAAACTCACCGAGATGGGTCAAACCAGGTGCTTCCTTGGTTTTTTTTTTTGAGAAAAACTACTTAACATAGATACATTTAAAACATTGAAGGTGATAACACAAGATGAAGACATTGAGAAGTAAACAAGATGACTTTCAGATCTTAGAATCAAATAAAGATACACAGAAAATGATAGATATCTTCTAATACAATAAAGAGGCATCTCAACAAACACTAGATAGCCCATTGGAAAAGCTGAGATGGGAAAAAGCAGCTATACCTCTTCTTATGGAGCAATAGACAAAATGTCTTAATATTGTTATTCTTTTACATTGTCAGTGGCCTGTCGCTCAGTATCTAAATTCCTAGTAGTTCTTTGCTTCTTATGCTTCTTGCTCTTCACTTTCTTGGCTTTAATTTAGCATTTTTTCTCATTTGCATCAACCCAAGCATAATCAAAAGGTATGTGGAAAGGGTCAATCTCTTCACGAAAGTTGCTGCTTTCACTGTCACTATATTGGCCACCGTGGCTTTCCCTCATCCATGAAATTCATAATGTTGAGCCATTAGATTGCCTAGATTTAGATAAAAAAGAATTGATTCTTATTTTCCCTTCCACAACTGAATATTATTGAGATTGCAAGTTTGAGGGGTTGACATACCAACCTCTGTAGGGATAATACACCCCGACCACCTGGGAAGAAGAATCGGTCAAATATGAAGAATGGAGTGAGGGTTCAGAACCAAAGAAGGCGAAAAAGGAAGCGGTAGTACCACTCAATCGAAAACATCACAGTTGGAGTTGAAGGAGAGAGAGTAAAGAGGCGGCGGTCAGCTGAAAAAAGGAAAGTGAAGAGTACATTTTATGTCTTAATGCAAAAATTAGAAAACTCCTTTTTGTGAAAAATAAAAAACTATCATTTATATTTTTGACAAAATATTTTATTCTGTAAATTAAAAATATTTTGTCAAAAATATAAATGATAGTTTTTTATTTTTCACAAAAAGGAGTTTTCTAATTTTTTCTCTTTCACAATCGTTAGTATCCTAATATAAATTATATAGGAGTCAAACATCAAATTCTTTTGGTTAATTAATACTCCTTTTATAAATGGAGTAGCTTTGTTCGGTGATTAAATTACATGAATAAAAGGTACGTAGGAACAATTTTTCTTTTCTCTTAATGTTTTCGTTTCTTTAGTTCAATTTTTGTGCAATTCACTTTATTGTTATGTTCTCAATTGTTTGTTTGTATTGATAGTAAATCATTATCAATTTCTCACAAATTCAACTCCAAATTGATTATTAGCTTAAAGTATTTAAGCTTGAAAAGTGTTTGACTCTATTTGAGTGGTTGTTATCTATTATATTATATTGTGTTCTTAGTTAAAATATAATATTTTGATTATCTCGGTTTGCTATTTTTTCTCTATTTATTTTGTTAAGGTGATTTTATTTTGATGGGTACACTTTGCAATGGAGTCCTTTTAAATGTAGGATTTATTAGGAATGGAATTAGTTTAGGTATAAAATTCATGTAATATTCTTCAATTTAGGTAAATTAATTTTCCTTACCTATTTTAACAAGGATCTGTGTTATTGACGTGGACATTAGTTAGTTAGATTTTTTATTTTAGGGGGTGGGTTTTTTTTATTAAAAGTGTGAAAAACCTTAGAAATATTGTTTTAACTTTATTCTTCATTAAGAGTCTTTGTTTTATATAAAATCTTCTTTTCACTTTTTCCCCCCAATATTTAAGAGTTAAAAATTAATTAAATATATTTATTATAATGTTAAAATATTTATTTATCAAAAGTCATTATAATTAATGACAAATAATACTTTTTTCACTAGTTTAAAAATTCTAAATCAACTAAATTTAATTTTAAGAAGATTTGAAAAATCTAGAAATAAATATAATAGTGTTTGAATAAGAAAAATTGTAGAAGAACCAAATTTTTAAAATTTTTAAGTACGTAATAAGAATGTGATCAATGATTTGTAAAAGTTACAAACAACATACTCCTATTTTTACTTTTTATTATTATTTTAAATTAAATTTTATTCATGTGTATTCTTGAGTTTATTATCATCACACTTTATGCCTTCATTTATTTCTTTTAATTAATAGCTTTAAAAATTGTACATGAGTTATGCATAATCAACAATTGATAACGAATTCTCTTCTTTTAATTTCTTGTG
Source organism: Capsicum annuum (assembly GCF_002878395.1). Taxonomy (NCBI): domain Eukaryota; kingdom Viridiplantae; phylum Streptophyta; class Magnoliopsida; order Solanales; family Solanaceae; genus Capsicum; species Capsicum annuum. The sequence goes on along the minus strand of NC_061115.1, from coordinate 171,866,777 downwards.
TTTTTCTTTTAGATGAGAATTTTTAATCGAAAAATTTGGAAGAATTTCACGCCAAATGAATCAATGATGCATCTCTCTTAGCTTCTGGAGGCAAGGAAAAGAGGTACTGCTTGACAAACATAAAAGCGATATCCATCAACCACTTGAAACTTCTCGTGATAAAATATATATGTGCTTACACTAAAATATATATTTATACCTACATTATTATATTAAAGTGTGAAGAATCATTGAAAAGTGATTTAAACTTTTACACTTCATTAAAAATTATTGAATAAATAAAATCATTTAATTTTAAATAATCAAATATATATATATATATATATATATATATATATATATATATATATATATATAATATTAAAAGTTTGAGGGGCCTTAAAAATATTGTTTAAACTTTTTGCCTTTCATTAAAAGTATCTGCTTTAAATAAAGTTGTCTTTTAACTATTTTCATAATATTTAAATATTTAAATATTTAAAAATTAATTAAATATTTATAGTAAAACTTTTCTTATTGGAATTTCTTCAGAATTAATGACAATTAATACCTTTTTCATTAGTTTAAGAATTTTAAAAATCTATTTCATTACTTAACTTAAACAAGTGGATAACAAAGTTCAACTAGAAAAGGTAACAAATATTCATTAAGAAAAAGACAAATTCCATTTAGAAAAGATAATGATTTCTTTTTTTTTTTTTAAAATAACTCCCGAATAAAAATTTGACATTAAAGATTTATTTTTTTAATATTTAAGGAAAGAAAAATAAAATTTTCAGTTGTATTGTGGATCTATTTCAAATTTTTGGTTAGTACATTTTTCATATTTACCATGTATTTAGTTCTTAGATTCATAATTACAAATTTTCTTTATTTTTGGTTAGATATTTCAATTTGATTTTTATATTATTGTTAATTTAACTTGATCATGATGTGGTTTATTTGTTCTTTCTTTCACCACTTACTTTTGGTGTAGTTGTATTTGGAAAGTGATTCTAATTTTTTGCTCTTCGTTAAAAATATTTTCGATAGATAAAATTATTTAATTTTAATAATCAAAATTTATAGGTGTGTGGCACGTGCAGCTAAACTAGTAAACAAGAATAGCCAAAGATTAATTTATAGTTAGCTATGAAATTTTTTTCGTACCAAGTAGTTAAATTATTCAACTAAAAATTTGAAAACGTCACTATTAAATGATGACATATTTTGTGATAAAATTATATTGTCGTTGAATCACAGGTTAATTAGAGACAATAAAAGGATCATCACTAATTGTTTATAGTATTAGTGACAAAAATTGAGGTCACAATTAAATATCAAATTTTGTAGTTAAAAATTATAATATATAACTACAAACTCTAATTTGTCGCTATTGCAATAACTTATTTTTTATGACGAAGTTTTTTTGTGTCTAAAATTGTAACTAATTCAAGACAAATAATAGTTTATCATAAATTGAATACGTTATTAGCGACAAAAATGGGTGTCACTGTAAACTTAAAATTCATCACTAATGGTACTTAATAAATGGCGCCAAAATATTTTTTGGTGGGAAACTTTAGAGGACAAAACTTTGCTACAAAATTTTATGTTTCGTCACTAAAAGTATATACATCATGTATTTAGATACGAAATGTAATTATTGTAATGAAAAGGGAACAATCAGTGATGAATTTCATCTCGTAGCTAATAATTTCATAGCTATATATCAATTTTGTTGTAGTGTGATGTTGGGTGTATTTATGCACTTTAGTATCGTTATGCTAACCTATTTAGCCTTGTTTTGAGGACAATTCGTGTGATTTATGTGTAAACGAAGAATAAATAAGAATCTAAGTGTTCAAGGATGTGGTTATAACTCTTAGAAGTGTTTTCAAACAAGTTTGGGTTCAAATTGATCATTTAGAGTCTAGACGAGAAAACTAGTTTTACTACCTTGAGTTAGGTGTTGTTCTAGTCTATCATGATAGATTATAATATGTCAAATGATTTTATAATTGTGTTAATGTTTAATATTATGTGTAACAACTTGTTTTTACTGCAAAAAGTTCAATTTAATCAAGCCAAGAGTCAATATAATAAGTTAATGATCAACATGTGTAAGCCTAGTCTTAGCTGAGTTTCTAGCTTGTAGTTCTTGACGTCGAGTTGTGTTGAACTCTAAAGTGTGGTGTTTGATAATGTAGGGTGCTTTAGGAGTTGACGTAGATGATATTTTTATGAGGGAAAATCTGAAAATTAAGGCAAAACAGAACCACAAGGCATGGGAGAAGCGGAGGAACACTTAGACAAAATTTTGGAAGCAAATTCTAGTGAGTGGAGGTGAATAGCCCATGACACATCAGCCATATCAGTGTAATGAAGCATGTGTCGCCCAAGTCATAGTGGCTCAATGGTGAGTTTGCATCCCCCAAGAAGTCCGGTGCTCTCATGGACGTGACGCCTCCAAATCCTACACGGGTTAGGCTTCCTTGTAATATAAATACACACTTTAAACACTTTGTACTCTACTTTTGGACATCTTTCACTTAGGAGAGGGAATTCTCAACACTTTTTTTAGGATTTATATATCTTTAATTTATCTTTATAATGGATTATAACATGTATTCAATTATGTTGATTACGGTTATGTCGATTAGCAGCTAAACGCCCCCTTTTTGGGGGTTAAGGCTAAGATCATGATTGCTTTCAATTTGAATCATGTGTGTTGAATTGGTTATCATATTTGGTTGTTTGATTATCCTTGTTTTAATTATTTTAATGATTCATGGCCCTTAAAATATATTCATTGTCGACCTTGTGATCTCTGGAGGGGGAATAGAAAGATAGAACGTGAGGGTAAATAGAGTAAGATTCTTATTGTTTTATAAAATAAGGAATTTGAATTAGCGTCTAGGACAGGGATGTACCTAGAAGCCTTGCTTGGTTCACTTGAAGGATGATATATTTATGCACTTAATTGGATTATTACATCCCCGTTCAACGATGTATTGTAATGTACAAGTTAGTGTAAGACCTCGCAAAAATTTAAGCTTGCTAAGGGGTCCCAGACTTAGAAAATTCTAGCTATGTATTCAGACATAGAATTATTTCGGCCTTCGTAAGTTGTCAACACTATTTCACAACTCTTGTGACCTTAAAATATCGATCATTAGGTTGATTCATGATCAGGAATGTCAATAGGTATTTCCGAACAACTTTTAGATTATTCAAACCTCGTTTAGATCATGTTCAAATGACTAAAATAGTGAGTTGATGGGATATCGATGCGTCGCATCATCCATCACATAGACAGATAATTTTCCCCTTGGCTCAGTCCAAATTCTAGTGAACCAACGTGGACTCGATGCGAAGTGTTGGCCATCACATTGTTGCCAACGATGCGGCATGTCGATCTATGTGTCGATAGTTTAATTTTCAGTCATTAAAAATCCGCATCCTCAGGGGTAATAAGGTCTTTCTTCCATATTTATCATCCCCAAAATAGGAGATTAAGGCCCTATAGAGGCTAAATTCATTCATTATTCTCAAATTTCTCAAGAACCGAAACTCTAGGGGGATCAATTTCAAATCAAGAACTCAAGAAACCACCACCGATTTTCAGAATTCAGGCACTAAGGTATGTCAAGTATTCATCCAAGGGTTCCTTCCACCCTTGGTGTCCAAGAAGCTCTTTTAAACTTTAAGTAGCTTCATTTCATGCTTTCCATGGTTTGGATTCAAGTGTATTAATGATTATAATATTAATTGGATTTCTATTCCATGATTAAGTGTAAGATTTATGTAAAAACAACTATTTTGTATATAGTATCATGTGAATTCATGTTAAAGCCTTGAAATTGTGATGCTCATGTGTTGATTAGTACTATAAGCATATTCAATGCCTTCCAAGTATTTGATGAGTTGTTCATGAGAATTAAATAATGAAATTATATCATGTTAGCATGTATTCAAGTTTATGTCATGCAAGTGTTTACCAGAATATCCCAAATGAATGAATGATAATCAAGTAGTTATTTATTATGTTTCAAGATTGTGCCATGTCTTATAATTTATGCTATCGAGTCTTAGAGTTATTTAATACCCGATAATTTAGCTGATTACCTAGAGCCATGGTTAGTCTCAGGATAGTATCAGTCATGCCATGATCAGTAGTACTCTCATTTGGTTATAGAACTCAGGAAAAACTCAGTAGACTCAGTATCAGTCCTGTCTAGTTCAGTATTCAGTTCAGGCCTCGGTAAATTCAGCCAGTTAATAGAATTTAGTAGTATTCCATCAGTCAATGGAACTCAGTGAACTCAGTCGAGTTCAGTTAGACAGTATAATCAATAACAGTTTAGTCAAGCCAAATATGAACTAGAAATCAGTTCAGTATCTATTCAGTTGAGTGTAAGATTCAGCACCGAGTTAACCCAGGGATGGGGGCATTCCTGCTAGCAGAGGGTTTGACCCTTAGTAGCAATCCCTATATTACAGAATAACATAGCCAGCGTTGGTTGAGATATCTTCGTACTAGATATTATGAGGGTTGATATATCTCATTCGAGTTTTCCTGCCAGCGAGGGTTGACGAAAGAGCTTTCTGTTAGAGAGGGTTAACTCATAGCTTGTATTACCCGTGGCACGGTATTAGCACCCTTCCAACTGGGGTTACAGGTTGGACCTCAATCTATTTAGAAAGGGGCATGTCGGTTAGAGGATTACCTCCCATAGTCTTAGTTTCTGTTCCAGTCTCAGAATAAAACTCAATTCAGTTCTACAGATTCAGGACTGTCAGATACAGTCACTCAGTTCAGTATAGAACTCAGTATAGCTCCATAGGATCAAAACCGTCAGCTATGGTCAATCAATTATCAGCTATACAGTATCAGTAAACTCGGATATCAGTAAATCAATAACTCAAAACTCAGTATCTAGTGTTATCACGATCTCAATTATAGATTATATATTCACGAATATACTCTTGTTTAATTATATTCATGTCATTCAGTTAGTATTGTTCATGCATATGAACCCACATATTTCAGCCTACCTCACTTTGTATACCAGTACATTCAAAGTACTGACGTATACCTTTCTTTTGCGCTATGATGTTTTATATCATAGGTTCAGATGCGTAGGCTCCCGATCATACTTAGCAGTTTAGATTTTCAGCAGTCAGAATTAGTTGTGAGTCCTCATAGTTCGAGGAAATGATAATTATTTTAGTATTTTAGTTTTATTTCAGTAGCCGGAGTTAGTTGGGGACTTGTCCCATCAACTCCACATTTCAGACAATTAAGAGACTTTTAAGACAAGAGTATTTTTAGATAGATGTTTCAGTTTTTGTATTGTTATATCGTATTCAATTTTATTATAGTATTGAACATTATGGAATGTTTTTTACTTAATTTTTGCATGTTTGCAGTATTACTATTTAGTTATTATAGCAGGTACAAGTCATGGGTTAGCTTGTGGTCCTTCAGGATTATGAGCACCGTGTAGCATCCGGGGTACAGACTCGAGGCATTACAAACTTGGTATTAGAGCCTAAGGTTCAACAGAGTCCTAGAAAATCTGAAAGCTGCATCTAGTAGAGTCTTGTTCATGGGTGTGTAGCGCGCTACACTTATGGACAGAAGGCTATTAGGTGTTTTAGGAAAAGTTTGCTTTCTTTTAGTATTCATATTGTGTGAGTGAACATGAACTTCAGTTAAACTCCCCGTCTAATCCATGTTCCTCTTTCGGTTATAGAATATGCCTCAAAAGAGGACTAAGGGAAGAGGAATGAGAGACCAACCAAAACCCCAGCCCATCCAGCTAGATCCTCTGGACGAACACGTCTCCCATGTTAAATTCAAAGAAGCTTTCACCACCTTAGATCATTCTATGGCTTCCCAGAATGAATGCCCAACTCTTGTTCTGGCCAACCCAGTGGCTAATACTGCTGCTGCTAGGATTCGGGATTTCACCCGAATTAACCCTCCATCTTTTATTGGGTTTAAGTCAGATGAGGACCCTTAGGAATTTCTTGATCAGGTGCAGAAAGTTATGGATAGTATGGGGTAACAGCTAGTGAGAGTTCTAAGTTAGTCATATATTAGTTATCGAATGTGGCACACTCATAGTTTAAATAGTGGAAAGCAGAGAGGGCTACAAATGCAGGGTCAATAGAATGGGAGGATTTTGTTGTTGCTTTTCTGGATAGGTTCTTGCCACTAGAGTAGAGGGAAGTAAAGGTTATGGAGTTTATAAATCTATAATAGGGTAACATGATGGTGCAAGAGTTTTCTCTTAAGTTTACTCAATTAGCCAAATACACTCCTCATATAGTAGTAGATAGTAGGTCTAAAATAAGTAAGTATGTGTTTGGCATGTCTAATAGTGTGGTTAAGGAGTGTAGGAACACAATATTGATTAAGTAGATGGACATATCCAGGCTCATGGTCCATGTTCAGCAGATAGAAGAGGCTAATAATAGGGAGAAAGGGAGGAAGAATAAGAGAGTGAGAATAGGTAGTACCAACTTCGCTCAGCCTAAGTCAGAGGGTAGGAATCATTCTCATTTTTTCCCAAAATCTTCAGTTCCAGCTCCATCCTCAGCTAGTACTTCTTTACAAAAATTCAGAGATGGCAACAGAGATAGGGCGTCAAGCCCTAAACCCTAGAGTAGATTTAGTAGTGCCCGAACTAATCCCCTTTGTCAGAAATGTGGAAAAAACCGCCAGGGTATCTGTAGAGGTGGCAGTGATGTGTGTTTCAAATATGGCAATCCAGGCCACAGGGTTAGATAGTGTCCTCAGGTGGGTTCTCAGAGTTAGCATAATCATCTACCAACTCAGTTCGGTCGCTCGAATCAGCATGATGCCGCATCCAGTGCCACCAGTGGGCAGTGCCCAAATAAAATCTATGCTCTTCAGTCCCGACAAGATCAGGAAAGTTCTCCTGATGTGGTCACTGGTACGTTATAAGTTTTCTATTTACATATTTATGCTTTGCTAGATCCAGGAGCTTTGTTGTCTTTTATTACTCCATATATAGCCGTTGATTTCAGAGTCAGTCCTAAAATTTTAGTAGAGTCTTTCTCAGTCTCTACCCCAGTGGGTAAACCTATCATAGCCTGGTAGGTATATAAGAACTATCTGATTATGGTATCTCATAAAGTCACTTCAGCAGACTTAGTCAAATTAGAGATGACCGATTTTGATGTAATTCTTGGCATGGATTGGCTTCATTCTTACTATGCCTCATTGACTGCAGAAACAAAATTGTCCAATTTCAATTTCTGGATGAACACGTCCTTGAGTGGAGGGGTAATGCCTCAACACTTAGGGGTCAACTTTTTTCTTACCTTCGCATGAGAAAAATAATATGTAAGGGATGTGTCTACCATCTTGTTTGAGTCCAGGACTCTAGTTCAGAAACCCCTACTCTTGAGTAAGTGTCAGTAGTATGTGAATTCCCAAATATGTTTCCCAAAGATCTTCCCAGAGTTCCTTCCAAAATAGAAATCGACTTCAGAATAGACTTTCTTCTTGATACTCAGCCAATATCTATTCCTCCATACAAAATGGCACCTGCAGAACTCAGAGAACTAAAAGAATAATTAAAGAATATCCTAGATAAGGGATTCATCAGACCCAGTGTGTCCTCTAGGGTGCACCAGTTTTATTCATGCGTAGACTTGATAAATCGTGTGTTCAAGTAGTACTTGGACATGTTCATCATAGTCTTCATAGATGACATTCTTGTCTGCTTCCATAATGAGCATGATTATGCAGACCATCTCAAAATTGTATTGTAGACTCTCAGAAACCATCAACTATTTGCCAAATTCAGTAAGCGCGAATTTTGGCTAAGGTTAGTAGCTTTCCTTGGCCATATCATTTCCGGTGATGGCATTAGAGTTGATTCCCAAAAGACTAAAGTAATGAGAAACTGGCCTAGACTTATCTCTCCATCAGATATCAGGAGTTTCTTGTGCTTGGCTGGCTATTACCGATGGTTTGTTGAGGTACTTTCATCTATTTCATCCCCTAAATCTAGATTGACTCAGAAGAAATTCAAATTCCAGTTGTCCAATTCTTGTGAAAAGAGTTTTCAGGAGTTGAAGACTCGACTCACTAAAACTCCAGTTTTGATCCTACTAGATGGTTCAGATGGGTTTGTGGTATATTGTGATGCCTCCAGAGTCAATTTGAGGTGTGTTTTGATACAGAGAGGTAAGATCATAGCCTACGCCTCTAGACAGCCTAAGCCCCATAAAAAGAACTATCTTACTCATGATCTTGAGTTATAAGTAGTAGTATTTGCCTTAAAGATTTGGAGGCACTATTTGTATGGAGTGCATGTTGATGTGTTCACTGACTATAAGACCCTACAGTATGTGTTCTCTCATAAAGACCTAAACCTCTGTCAGAGAAGGTGGTTGGATCTGTTGAAATACTATGACATGAGCGTCATGTATCATTCGGTAAAGCCAATGTAGTGGATGATACTCTTAGTAAGATGTCTATAGGTAATGTTGCTTATATGGAGGATGGTAAGAATAAATTCATTTAGGAAGTTTATAAGCTTGCCCAACTAGGTATTCGCTTAGTCGATTCAGTAGAAGGTAGTGTATGGGTGCAGAGTAGTTTAGAATCATCCCTAGTTTTTGAGGTGAATTAAAAGCAGGATAGGGAGCCCAATCTATTCAAGTTGAAGGAATCAGTCAGAGATCAGAAGATAGAGGTTTTCTCCCAAGGGGGAGATGGTGTTTTACGCTGCCAGGGTCGGCTACACTATTCATCCAAGGGCCACTACAATGTACCATAATTTGTGAGAGATCTATTGGTGGAGTGGGATGAAGAGAGATATTATCGAGTTTATGGCTAAGTGCTCAATATATCAATAGGTTAAGATTGAGCATTAGAAGCCAAGTGGGTCCATGCAGGAGTTCAGTATTCCCACCTAGAAATGGGGAGAAGTAAACATGGACTTTATGATGGGTTTACTTTGTAATCGTCGCCAGTATGATTCAGTTTGGGTCATTGTAGATAGGATGACCAAATCAGCTCATTTCCTACCAGTCTATACCTCTTAATCAGTTGAGGATTACGCCAAACTCTATATCAGGGAGTTGGTCAGATTGCATAGTGCTCTATTGTCCATTATCTCAGACAGAGGTACCCTGTTCACCTCTTATTTCTGGAAGGCATTCTAAAACAACCTCTCTTATGAAGAGATTCCAGTCAAAATCCTTGATTATCTAATTCGCAGACTGAGGAACAAAGAAGTCCCTCTAGTCAAAGTTCTTTGGCAGAATCAATCCGTTGAGGGAGCTACTTGGGAGGCAGAAGCAGACATGCGTACCAAGTATCCTCACCTCTTCTCCGCAAACTCAGACCCATTCTAAGATAATAGTTTTCCTATTAAATTTATTCAGTCTCATGTTCAGATATAGCTACCAACTTGGTATCAATTAACATTGCATACTCAGTCATATATTCACGAATTAGTTCAGTCATGTACTCACGCATCAGACATGTATTTCCAGTATATAACCTCATCTTATCAGTAATCCCAGTCATGCATTCATGAATCATGTTCAGCTATGTACTTATGTATCATATATGCATGTTCAATATGATAATTTATTATATCAGTAATTTCAGTCATGAGATCATGCTTTAGTTGTGCATGTCTAGTGTATAAATCAAGTCTATCAGTATTCTCAGTTTAATTAGTCTCATTTAAGGATGAATGTTCGTAAGGGGGAGATATTGTAAGACCCCACAAAATCCTATGCTTAACTTAGACTTTTAAGCTTGCTAGGGATCCCAGACTTAAAAAATTCTAGCTATGTATTCAGACTTAGAATTATTTTGGCCTTCGTATGTTGGCAACTCTATTTCATGACTCTTGTGACCTTAAAATATTGATCTTTAGGTTGATTCATGATTACGAATGTCGTAGGTGTTTTCGGATAAGTTTTGGATTTTTCAAACCTAATTTAGGCCATGTTTGAGTGAATAAAATAGTGAGTTGATGCGATATCGATGCATCACATCATCCATTGCATCGATAGATTATTTTCCCCTTATCTCATTGAAAATTCTAGTAAACCGATGCGGACTCGATGCGGACTCAATACAGCACGTTGGCCATTTTATTGACACCAACGATGTAGAGAGTTGATCTGCCCATCGACAGCTCAGTTTTTTGTCATTAAAAGTGGTGTCCTCAGGGGTAATAGAGTCTTTGTTCCAAGTTTATCAGTCCCCAAAACACGATATTAAGCCCCTTTAAAGGCTAACTTTATTCATTATTCTTAAATTTCTCAAGAACAGAAACCCTAGGGGGATCAATTTCAAATCAAGAACTCAAGAAACCACCACCAATCTTTTAGAATTCAGGCACTAAGGTATGTCAAGTGTTCATCCAAGGGTTCCTTCCACCCTTGGAGTCCAAGAAACACTTTTAAAATTCAAGTAACTTGATTTCATTCTTTTCGTGATTTGGATTCAAGTGTATTCATGATTATAATATTGATTGGATTTCTATTCCTTAACTAAGTGCAAGATTTATGTAAAAACAACTATTATGTATGTAGTATCATGTGAATTCATGTCAAAGCCTTGAAATTGTGATGCTCATGTGTTGATTAGTACTATATGCATATTCAATTCCTTCCAAGTGTTTGATGAGTTATTTATGAGAATTAAATAATGAAATTATCTCATATTAGCATGTATTCAAGTTCATGTCATGCAAGTGTTTGCTAGAATGTCCCAAATGAATGAATGATGATCAGGTAGTTATTTATCATGTTTCAAGGTTTTGCCATGTCTTATAATTTATTCTATTGAGTCCTGGGGTATTTAATACCCGACAATTTAGCTGATTACCTAGAGCTATGGTCAGTCTTAAGATAGTATCAGTCATGCCATGATCAGTAGTACTCTCGGTCAATTGAGGGTACCACCATTCTCGTTTAGAGCACCTGCCTTATAAAGGTAGCTCAGCTTGTGTTTACTTGTGGCAGGTTACTGACACCCTTCCAACTGGGATTACAGGTTGGACCCCAATCTATTTAGAAAGGGGCATATCAATTAGATGATTACCTTCCACAGTCTTAGTTTCAGTTTCAGTCTCAAAATAGAACTTAGTTTAGTTCTATTGATTTAAGACTGTCAGATACAATCACTCAGTTCAGTACAGAACTCAGTATAGTTCCATAGGATCAAGACTGTCAAATATGGTCACTCAGTTATCAGCTACATAGTATCAATAAACTCTGATATCAATAACTCAAAACTCAGTATCCAGTGTTATCACGATCTAAGTTATAGATTACACATTCACTCATATACTCTTATTTAGTTAGATTCATGTCATTCTGTCAGTATTGTTCATGCATATGAACCTATGTATTTCATCCTACCTCACTTTGTATACCAGTACATTTAAAGTACTGACGCATACCTTTCTTTTGCGCTATGATATTTTATATCATAGGTTCATACGCACGGGCTCCCGATCATACTTAGTAGTTTAGATTTTCTACAGTTAGAATTAGTGGTGAGTCCTCATAGTTTGAGGAAATGATTATTATTTTAGCATTTCTATTTTATTTCAGTAGCCGAAGTTAGTTGGGTACTTGTCCTATAAACTACACATTTCAAACAGTTTAGAGGCTTGTCAGACAAATGTTTCAGTTTTGGTATTGTTATACCGTATTCAGTTTTATTACAGTATTAAACCTTATCACATGTTTTTCACCTAATTTCTGTATATTTGCAGTATTACTATTCCGTTATTGCAGTAGGTACCAGTCACGGGTTAGCTTATGGTCATTTGAGATTATGAGCACCATGTAGCGTCCGGGGTACAAAATCAGAGCATTACAGTTAGGTAGATGATTAGAGGTTGGGAGACCATGATTATGCGATAAACCCTACGAACCAACAACCAAGATAAGCATTCTAATGAATGAAGTTTAATGGCATAGTATGATCTGGATCTCTATCCATTGATTGTCAAAAGTCATTACTTTTTCGCATTAGTTTAGTTTCATTTTAGTTTACAATTCTAAAACTTTCTTGGTTACGTTATCTCAATTGTTAAACTAGAATTAGATAGTTGTTTAACACAAGTCCCTGCAGGATCGATATTTGACTTTCTTTATGGCTACTATATTACTTGGTAGACTATGTAGACTTATATGTGCACTATCAAGTTTTTGGCACTGTTGCTGGGAACTTGTAATTTGGCAACTACTTTTATTTTAGTTTTGCTTTTTGCAATTACTTTGGTGATTTACACTTGGTCTTGGTTTTGTATTTGTATTTGCTAGAAACAGGTTTATATATTAGTAAGTTAGCAAGGGACCGGATTTGGTTGAACCAAGCCCCAAACCTGAGCAACGCTTCCATCAATGAAGGAGAGGAGAAATCCTTCTCCTTCTTATTCCATAAATCAAAGAATATCAAGATAATCTTGTTATCATGGATGAAGAAAAAGCAGCCCGCAGGACAGTTTGTGAAGTGGCAATCCCACTTCCAATAAATTTGACCTCCCCTTTTCAAAAGCTGGATGCTGGAGGTAATTTTGAGCTCAAGAAGAATGTGGTACAACTTTTGATTAGTAGGGGATAGTTTATCGAGATTTCAAATAATTATCCACAAGTGCACTTGCAAAACTTTCTGGAGATTAGTGACACATTCATCCCTACGGGTGTGTCAACTGATTATGTGAGGCTGACACTATTCCTCTTTTCACTGTTGGGGGAAGCAAAGAAATAGTTGAATGTTGATCCAGAAAATTCAATCACAATATAGGATGACTTAGCCTGTAAATTCCTCATCTGATTCTTTCCGTTTGGCAAGACTATGAAACTTTGCATTGAGATTGTGTGCTTTAAAAAAATGCCAAATAAGAATTTATATTATGCTTGGGAGTAATTAAAAGCCCTTCTTCGGGACTATCCACATCATCAATAACCCAATGAGGTATTAGCTCATACTTTTGTAGAGGCACTTAACCATAACACAAAATTTTTCTAGATTAAGCTGCAGGTGGTCAAGTTTTGGAGTTGACATTTGATTAGCTGTATACTTTGTTGAACCGCATTGCTCAAGGGAATCCTGAGTGGCATTCAGACTCAAGAAATGCTATAAAGAAGATTGAAGGTGTGCTAAAGGTAGACCAATTTACTGCTATATCCGCCCAGATTTCTGCACTGCAAAATCAGATAAGCAACATAAAGTTTGGAGTCACATATCTTGTAACCATAATTAATAAAATTCAACAAGTTTTAGGTTGGTGTGAAGTTTATGGTAATAGTGGCCATTCAACAGTTATGTTTGCTATAAATCTTGAGTCCGTGATGTGTGTAGGCAATGCTCAAAGGTAGAATTATGGGAATGCCTACAATCTATAGTGGCAGACTCATCTACTAAATCAACCGTGGAATGCCCAACAATAGCATTTTCAACAACCATAGGTTCAAAGAAATCAGGCCACAAATAGCAATATTGAAGAGATGATGAAACAGGTGTTAGCTTATCAAACATAATTAACAACAGATATAAAGAATCAGTAGGAATACATGAAAACTCAGTAGGCGACTACAAGGAACTTAGAGTTGTAGTTGGGAAAGCTACAGTAGGCATAAACTACCAGGACTCAAGGTGGTTTGCCAAGTGATACTGAACCTTCTAAACAAGTCAAGGAAAATACTTAGAGAAGTGGTAAAGAGCTTAATGAAGAACCTCCAAAGACAACTAAGGAGGTAGATGTATAGAAAGCTCCTAAACAGATAAACGACAAAGTTGTTAAAAATTTGAGGAAGTCTGAGTACTCGAAAGCAAAAGTTTCTGAAGAGGTGAAGAAGATCCCACCACTACCTTTCCCATAGAAGAATATAAGGGCAAAGGAGGATGTGTTCTTCAAGAAGTTCTTTGACACGTTCAAAGAGCTTGACATTAACTTACTTTTTTTTAGATGTTTTATAGAAAATGCCCAAGTATGCTAAGTACTTGACAGATGTAGTTGCTAATAAGGTTAAGCTACAAGATGTGGAGGCAGTAGCATTCACTGAAAAGTGTACCTCAATAATGACATAAAGGATGCCCAAAAATCTCAAGGACCCTAGAAAGTTCACTCTCCTTATTCAAATTGGGAATAGCTAGGTAGTCCATGCACTTAGTGATTTAGGGGCACATATTAACTTGATGCCCCTCTTCTTATTTAATACATTGGGCTTGGGGAAGCCAAGACCAAGCTCTGTGCTATTATATTTGGCAAATGGGATCATAGCCCATCCTGAAGGAGTCATAGAGGATGTTGTCATAAAGGTTGGTAAGTTTATTATTCCTGCTGACTTTATTGTTTTAGATTTTTAGGCAGATGAACTAGTGCCAGTTATCTTGGGACATTATTCTTAGCAACGGAGGAGATTTGATTGATGTGAGAGAGGGCATGCTCACAATGAGGTTGGAAAATGAACATGCAGTTTTTAAAGTGTACATAGCGCTTAACACACTATCCCATTACAAAGACTTGTGCATGATTACTGTGATTGAAGGAAATAAGTGTCGGATCATGGAGTTTTTTCCACAAAAGACTTCTTCATACATTCTCATTGAGCAGCCCAAGCCACAACTACCTAAGCACGACATGATGTAGATTGATGAGCCAGAAAAGGCTATTTGTGAAAAAGCTGTTGACCTTAATATTTCATACTCAATAGGTCAGAAACGAATAAGAAGATGACGCCAAGTATGATGAAAAGGATGAAGGAATTTGGTTGAGTAGTAGTTGGGTCATGCCACAACACTAAATCAGGTGCTGCTTGAAAGGCAACCCAAGTTAAGTAGGTATCTTTTATTTTTAGTTTTTTAATTTTTACTTCTCATTGTTGTTGGTTTTCTTAGTCATGGGTTGATGGAAAGCCTAAGTACCAAAAACCTGAGCTAAAGAGCATGGAGAAGACTAAGCGTGGGGTTCCCCAGACCCTCTTGATGTATAAAGATTCTACTAGCTAGGCCTAGAGGCCATAGAGAATATTTCTATTTCTACTTTTAAAGTATACTTTAGGGACAAAGTAAATTTTTAAGTATGGGGTGGGAAAATTCCCATTTTTAGGGTAAATTTAAAATTCTTGTGTCAGGAATAAGTGGGATATTCTTGTTGGGTTATAGGTGACTACATAGTACAAGTGTTTTTTTTTGTAAAAGCATGTTAATTATGTGATTTACTATTTTTCATACTACTAGGCTCATGTTTATGAATCTTGTACTTGTTGGCTTAAAGTTGAATTCATGTGATTGTTTAGTTGGGAGTCCATGATGATCGTACTTGAGTTGAGCATGTACCATGTGCGTGTGAGGTATTTGTACATACCTTATTGTATATAATGTCTAAAATTTTTCTGGTGTGTGTGCAAAGAAAAATAAAAAGTCTGTGTTTAGGAGATGATATAGGTATTTCTTTGATAGACTTTTTTTATACCTGCTTTTCACCTACCATTGTGCATAATCTTAGTCAGCTCTATTGAGCCTTCAGTTTTTTCTTTGGTAGACTCATAAGTAGCCTAATCTCATCTTTTATTGACCTTAATTTTATCTAAAAGGCTCCTAAGCACTTTCATGTAAAGATTAATTGAGTAAGGAGTTTGAAATTCAAGAAGGAAAAACTGAAATTAAAGCCCCTAAGTGTTAGTTATTGGTGTGTAAAAATTATTGTGTTGTGGTTGGGAGTTAGAGAAATTTGTGCTTGAAAAGTTCCCATTTTTAGCCCAGTTGTGTTACAATGAACTTGTTTTGTCCCTAGTCCTCCTTGGACATTGTGCACCTCAATTAAGGCAAATTGCATAAGTTGAGGGTGGCTATCATAGGGGTGTGTAACATAAATTAGGGGCAAAAAAAGGGTAAAATTGAATGATATGTACATAACACATTCTCACCATAGTGTATATGAGTGAGCTTGGTTGTTAAAGGTACATTGAATTAACAGTATGATATATTAAATCGCTTAGGGAAAATAGTCACTATTCTTGTCCAAAATTGTTCCTACCCGTCCCTTAGCCTACATTACAACCTTTGAAAACCTATTTGATCCTAAGCTTTAACATTCTGATATTAGTGGAGTACTATACTTAAGGCAACCCTATTGTACATTATGTGTAATTTCTGAATTCCTTAAGAGAGTGAGCGCAACTTGATTCTTTTACCAATTGTGTTATAAATTGAATTTATATGATTGATTATGGGGTAACTCTTTTTTTATGAGGGAACATGTTTGATGAATGTGGGAGATTGGTATGATGTCTTTTATTGAGCAATGTTCATGAGTTTTCCAACTTGGTGAGTTAATCCTTGAGGTTAGGATGTTTTTAAGTAATGTTCTTGAACTTTCAATTGCGTACATAACATGCTTAGGGTAAAAACTTGCATACTGTGTGGTCATTATAGTACTAACTTAAGTGTCTTGCATGTAGTAGAAGTTTGGAGTCTCCTTAGCTTATGATGCTTAGAGTAAAGAGTTGTTCGAGGATGAACAAGGTTTTAAGTGTGGGGTGGTGATGTTGGGTGTATTTATGCACTTTAGTATCATTATCCTAGCCTATTTAGCCTTGTTTTGTGGACAATTCGTGTGAATTATGTGTTAATGAAGGTAAACATAATCATATAAATGTTAAAGTATGTGGTTGTAATGTTTATAAGGGTTTTCGAACAAGTTTAGGCTCAAATTGATCATTTAGAGTCTAGATAAGAAAACTAGTTTACTAGCTTGAGCTAGGTGTTGAGTTCCTAATGGTGTTAATGTGTAATATTATGTGTAACAACTTTTTTCTAATGTGAAAAGTGCAATTGAATCAATTCAAGAGACAATATAATAAGTTAAAGATCAACATGCGCAAGCCTAGTCTTAGCTTGTGTTTCGAGCTTGTAGTTCTTGACGTTGAGTTGTGTTGAACTCTAATTTGTTGTTTTTGATCATGTAGGGTGATTTAGTAGTTTATGTAGATGATATTTTGATGAGGAAAAATCTGGAAATTAAGTCAAAACAACGCCACAAGGCATGGGAGAAGCGGAGGAACACTTACACAAAATTTTGGAAGCAAATTCCATTGAGTGGAGGCAAATAGCCTGCAACATTTCAGCCATAGAGGTATAATGAAACCTGTGTTTCCCCATCCATATAAGTGTAATGGTTACAATGCATCCCCCAGGCAGTCTAGTGCTCTCATGGATGCGACGCCTCTAAATCCTACGCGGCTTCCTTCTACTATAAATACACACTTTGAACACTTTGTACTCTACTTTTGGACATTTTTGGCTTAGGAGAAGGTCTGATCAACACTTCTTTTAGGGTTTATATCTCTTTAATTTAGATTTATAATGGATTATAACATGTATTCAACTATGTTGATACGGTTATGTCGATTAACGGTAAAACGTCCCCTTTCTGAGGTTAAGGCCAAGATCATGATTTCTTTCATTTTTAATCAAGTTTATTGAATTTCTAATAATATTTGGTTGTTTTTTTATCCTTGTTTTAATTATTTTAAGGATTCATGGCCCTTAGAATATATTTACTATCGACCTTGTGATCTCGGGAGGGGGAATATGAAGATGGAACGTGGGGGTAAATAACGTAATGTTCTTATTATTTTTTAAAATAAGAAATTTGAATTAGCATCTAGGATAAGGATGTACCTAGAAGCCTTGCTTGGTTCATATGTAGGATGATAGCCTTATGCACTTATTTGATTATTACATCCCCGCTCAATGATGTAGTTATAATGTCCAAGTTAGGTAGACGATTAGAGGTCGGGAGACCATGGTCATGAGATAAACCTATGAACCAACAGCAAATATAAGAAATCTAATGAATGATGTTCAATGGCATATTATGATTGTTCGTAAGCCTTAACTCTGGATCTCTATCAATTGATTGTCAAAAGTCATTAATTTTCTGCATTAGTTTAGTTTAGTTTTAGTTTACAATTCTAAAACTATCTTGGTTACTTTATATCAATTGCTAAACTAAAATTGGATAGTTATTTAACACAAGTTCCTATGGGATCGATATTCGGCTTTATTTAAGGCCACTATATTATTTGGTAGACCACATACACTTGTGTGTGCACATGGGCACTGTCAATTACTATACCATTCAGTATTTCTTCAACCTAGTGTTATACTAGTTATTTTAGTATTCTTAGTGTCATTCTAGATCAGGGGTTAGCTTAGGGTCACTTGTAACTTTAAGCACTGTGTTGTGACTAGGCGGTAGTCTCGGGCCGTGATTGTAGGTTATGGTTTAGTGTAGTATAACACCACAGTTGATTTGTGTGTGGTTGTTGATTATTTCTTTGTATATTCATGATTTTTCACCATTTTGGACTTTGAGCTTTTGATTAGGGTAGTATTTAGGGTTTTCATCACTATTTGAGCTTAGATAAGCTCTAAAACCTTACTTTCATTACCTTACATTGAATCATAACATCTAATATAATGACTCTCTAGCTTATTTTCTATATCTCCACTCATTTTCACCCTTTATATATTTTATATAGCTACCCCAAGTCCTTTATGACTTATTGAAACTAACAGTTTGGGTACCAGACAAATCGTTTAGTTTTTAGATTGGTTCAAATTTACTATCGGGTGAAAAATTCAGACAAACAACTGCATATGCTAATTCTGGTAGTTACAAAATCTTTGGAACATCGATTTTAGGCTAGGTGATCCCTTGGTTTGGGTCCCAAGGCTTCCTGGCTCATTTTTGATTTGCCAAAAAATACAAAAAATGACACATGGGTATGAGACCCACTTTTCATCAAATGGAAATTTTGACTGTGTAATTGAGTTTGGAACATAGAACTTGATAGGGTAGCATTGTTTGTTTGCATATACGAGATTCTGAATGAATCTCGAAGGGTTGGCAGAGACTTAGAAAATTCTAAATCTCACTTGATACTGGTGCAGGTGTCGCGTATGCGACCATTCGATCGCTTAAGTGACATAGCATTGGCCCCTGATATCGCTTACGTAAGGCTTTTATCATATATGCGAGAGCCATTTAAGAGACACTAAGATCACTTACGCGACATATGTAGAGGCAGAGTATCGCTTAAGTGTTACTTGGTTGCTTAAGTGACCCGGTGTTTTCTTAATCAACATCCATACACCTAGGGTGGGTATAAAAACCCCACTTATCTTGATTTTATCAATTTTTCATCCATTCCCAAGGACATTAGACCCTTAAAAGTGGGAAAACTTGGGAAAAATTATTTGTGGTTAATTTTAGAGCTTGGGTGAAGTTAATTTATGCGTTTCTTCTTCAATTTTGTGGTAAGATACCATCCATTTTGTTGGTTTAATTCTCCAACTTTTGCTAAAATCCCTAAAAGCTTGATGGCTTGCTATAGCACCATAAGAGCTTGAAATTCACCTATTTTGGAGGATATTTATTCCTTGAGCATAGAGGGATATTGTGTTGGTTTTGAAATTGCATGGGATCTTTACGTGATTTTGGACCCGAAGAACAATATGAAATATTGGTATCATAGTTCTTGTTTTAATGAGTATATTTTGATTTTAATAGTGTGGCACCTTGCGGAAGTTTCTCACAAGGGAAAATTGGTGGTTTAGCGAATTCTTTAAGCTTTTCTTCAACGTCCAGGTAGACTACGTTTACCTTCTCCATATATTGAGCCAATTTGTAGTATAATTATGATATTTTGCTAGATATGGGTTAGGATTTAGGTATTAGAAGCATGAATGGCATGATTAGTCGTAGTTGGACTGTTTAGGCTATCTCAAAACTATTGTTTAGGTGAAATTGATCTAGTTGCTCACATTTTAGGTAAAATTGACTTAGTTGCTATGTTTTAGTAAGAATTGCTATTCTAGGGATAATTATGGCTTATTTAACATCTAGAAATGAATTTAGATACCTTAGCCTAGTTTGGGGTAGAATTTGTCTAAAAATGGAATTTGGGGATTAGAAGTGGGCCCTTTTTTCCCACCTTAGGGAAAGACTTATGTTAGCTTTGTAAAAATGTTTACACATCATGTACCTTTACTAGGTATTCTTTTGGGACTTTTAGGAGATCAAATACTTAATAATTACACTAGTTTGGTATTTGGGGGTTAGTTCTAATTCCGATAAAATCCAATGGTTTATTTATATGGCTTATGTTCATGGGTTATGGGTATGGTATATTGTTATGGTTTATATATATGAGATTGTGTTCAAGTCTATCAATTAATGATATATTGATGATATGAGTTCTAGTTCAAGTCTGGTAATTGAGGATTTTATTGAAGATATTAGTTCCAATTCAAGTCTGATAATTAATAATGATATTGATACATTGAGTTTCAATACGAGTCTGACAAATGAAGTTATGATTTTGATACTAATAAAGATGTTATGATTATGATAATATGAGTTCTTATTCAAGACTGACATTGAGAGTTGGGTATGATGTGATACGATATTGATGGTTTGATGGTTATAGATGATATTCGATCTATTTATGGATTTTCGGTTAATTATTTTACTTTGATTGTACTCTCTTAGCTTATGGGGGCCCACATTGGGTTATTTATTTTTCTGCACTCATTGTTTTTTGGGGGGAAATTTAGTAGTAATAATTGTATAATCTTTATGTTACTTTTTTTATATTTATTTTATTTATTTATGCATGCCAGTGGTGGAGCTTATTTCTAGGTTTTCCTTTTTACCTTTACTTAGTCAAATTTATCTTGTATTTTATCTTACTTAGATCATGATTTATATTAGTCGGCCGATGATGCCTGCTGAGTACCCATGTTTTGGTACTCATACTGAACTTCTGTACTTTTTTCATGCGGATTCAAGTACTAGTTGCCGACGTTGATATGACGCTCATGTTGGGTTGATTTCAGAGATTAAGTGAGCTCTTGGAGTTAGAGTTGTCATATTTTTCCTTCTATTATCCATATATAGTATTTCGTTTACCCTCCTCAGACCCCACTTGGTGGGAATATACTGGGTATGTTGTTGCTATAGTTGTTGTTACAAAATGGATTGTATTTAATATTTTTAGTACTTATGTTTTATTTTCAGTAGCTCTGTATCGATAATACTAGGTATTAGGAAAATTATTGATATTTTATCTATCTATTAGACTATTAGGACTATTTTGTTACAATTTTTAAGTCTTAAAATGTTAAATTATGGATTTTAGCCAATTTTCACCAAGTAGTCTATTGTGTGTAGCTCCCAACTATGGTTTGGCTTTCCTACTAGCGAGATAAAGTAGGTGTCATCATGATACATAAATCAAGTCATGATGAATTGGTATTAGAGCCCAGGTTTCACCAGTACTGTTGGTATAAGAGCAAGTGTCTTGTAGAGTCCTGCAGATTAAAATAATGACATCTGTTTCTATCTTTGGGAGGCTATAGGATATTCTTAGAAGTTTTTCACTTTTTTTCACTCATTCAATGCTAAGAGTCTAAGTTGGTTTCAAAAGCATTCCTTTGGTTTCACTCTTTCATATATGGCTAGGACACGTGCTAAAACTATATAAAATAAGAGTTCTATGATTGATCCTATAGATCTTATCACTATTTGTAGATGACCTAGAGGTCGTGGACAGCACAGGAATATGTCCCAAGCTAGGGTCCCAGATAGGGGGCCTTCACCATACCTTATTTCTGTTCTTGATCTAGAGATTTTTCTGTCTTCACCAATGGTGGGCTAGGGCCAAGCCCAGGCTTTATCAGGGATTATTTCTTCTTCAACACTCAAGGGTTCTTTAGTTCAGCTTTTGGAATTGGTTAGTCATAGTGTATAGATCACAGTGGTACTAAGGTGGGGTGCAACCTGTAGTTGCGACTCTCAGAGTTGAGGTCCCTCCTGCGCCGATGGTTTCCCAACTAGTAGTTGCTCAGTCAATAGTTTCCCAGCCTACTATGTCTATTGAGGAGCAGAAAATGTTAGGTAAATTCTTGAGATTTGCTCTGCCCATGTTTTCTAGTGCGCCGGCGAGGATGTAGATGAGCTCTTAATTACTTTTGAGGGTAAGCTCTATAATTTGGGCCTAGTAGAGACCTATGGTGTTGATTACACTAATTTTCTATTGGACTTGGTAGATCAACATTTGTGGAGAAATCATCACGATTCCAGGCCAACTGGATCTCTCTGAAATATTTCTGGATAAGTATATGCCTCATAGTCTTAGGGATAGTTGGGGAGATTAGCTTTGGATATTGGAGTAGGGCTCCATAACTATTGTGGAGTACGAGGCTCAATTTTATGAGTTGTCTAGGCATGCTACTTCTATACTGACTATTGAATATGAGAGAGTTTATTTCTTTATTTGGGGATTAAGACTTCCTCTTTTTATATCTATACAGAGTTTAGTTGCTATGGGTAGATCTTTTACTAAAGTTTTGAATCATGCTCAGGTTATGGAGGAGATTCATCACAAGGAGTAAAAAGGTAAAGATAAGAGGTCGTGATATTAGGGTAGTTTCAGTAGGATCCGTAGTGGCTTAGGATTTAGAGGTAGTGGTTCTTAATGTAGATTCCCTTTACATTAGTCATATTAGTATCAAGATCAGTCAAGAATGCCCATTCAGATCGCACTTTAGATTTTCAATGGAGGCCTATCTATTTTCAGTAATCGTCCTAGCTAGAGTAGTGGTCAGCCTTCAAGAAGGATGTCTTCTGGTTATTATAGTCGTGGTGATTATTCTAAATCAATCGTATCTTCTAGTTTCTATATGGTGCCTGGGGCATGCTATGGTTTTGGAGATTTTTGTCATTTCTCGAGGGAGTGCCCCAATTGTGGAGAGATGGTTTCTTTAGTTCTGAGTGTTCCATCAATTTGGGAAGCTTCCCCCCTTCCCCAGCTAGAGATGGTATGTATGGTCATAGGTGTGTTCCCTAGGGTGCTCATAGAAGTTCTCAAGCAGGTAGGACTGGTGATCGGTCAGGATCCCATCTTGGTGGAGGACGTGGTTAGTTGTATGTTGTACCTACTAGACCCGAGGTTGAGACTTTGGATGTTATTATCATAGTTATAATCTTGGTGCACCATCAATTGGCTTTTGCATTATTTTCTCTAGGATCCATTTATTCTTATGTGTCTGCATATCATGCCTCGCAATTAGAGTTTTCTTGGGATTCATTATCTATGCCATCATGAGTATCTACTCCCCTAGGTTATTCTTTAGTAGTATATAGGGTATATAGATCATATATCATGACCGCTTAAGAGTTTGATACTTAGGCTGATCTTGTTGTGTTAGATATGGTAGATTTTATGTGATTCTAAAAATGTATTATTTATCCCACCATTATGCAGTCAAGAATTGTTTTACCAAGACCATTACCTTTGGAAAGCCCTAAAAACCCCCTGTTGCATGGTTGGGAGTGGTTATCCACGAGCTGATAGGGATTATTTTTTATATATGGTCTAGGAGACTTATTTTAAGAGGTTGTGAATCTTATCTCACTTATATTTGTGATGTTAGTGTGGATATTCCATCACTTGAATCCATTTATTTTATTTTTGAGCTTCCTGATGTTTTCCCTACCGATCTACCTGGTCCTCCTCCTGAACGTGATATTGAGTTTGTTATTGGACTTAATCTAAGAAACCGACCTATTTCTATGGTGCCTTATCGTATGGATGCTATCGAGCTTAAAAATTTAAATTCTCAGCTTCAGGTTTTTCATTCTAAGGGTTTTATTAGACCAAGTATGTCTTCTTGGAGAGATCCTATGTTTTTCATAAAAAAAAAAGATGGTTCCATGTGTGTTTGTATTTATTATAGGCATCTTAATAATGTGACAGTGAAGAATTGGTATCCTATGTCTCACTTTGATGATTTATTTGACCAGCTTCAAGGAGCAGTGTTCTCTAAGATTAATTTGAGATCCGGTTACCATTAGTAAGGATTCCAGCTAAGGATATCTCAAAGATAGCCTTTAGGAGCTGTTAGGGTCATTATGGGTTCCTAGTGATATCTTTTGGGATGCCTAATACCTCAGCCATATTTATGGATTTAATGAATCATATTTTCATACCTTATATGGATTCTTTTGTGATCGTGTTCATCCATGACATCCTTGTGTATTCAAGGAGTAGAGAAGTGCATATACAACATTTGAGGATTTTTCTCTAGAATTTAAGAGACCATATGCTTTTTGGCAAATTCTCTAAGTGTGAGTTTTGTCTTGAGTCGATGACTTTCCTTGGGCATGTGGTATCTAAGGATGGGATTATGGTAGACCTATCAAAGATCGAGGCTATTCGTGATTGGGCCAGACCTACTCTTCATATGAGATTCGTAGCTTTATTAGTTTAGTAAATTATTACAGGTAGTTCATTGGTCATTTTCCCACCATTGCAGCGCCAATGAACAAATTGACTCAAAAAGAGGTTCTTTTTTGATGGATCGAGAAGTGTGAGTTGAGCTTCAAGAATCTTAAGGGATTCCTCACTTTAGCTCTTATTTTGGCTCTTCTTGTTAAGGGTGAGGTATTCACAGTGTATTGTGATGCTTCTGGTGTTGGTTTGTGTATTGATGCATCCAATTTGAGTTATTACTTATGCATCGAGACAGTTGAAGGTATACAGGTGCAGCTACCCTATTCATGATTTATGGTTAGCAGTGGTAGTTTTCATGCTTAAGTTTTGAGGCATTATCTTTATGGTGTGCATTATGTGATATTCACGGATCATCATAGTCTTCAATATCTTATGACATAGAGAGAGCTTAATTCTAGGCAATGTCAATGGATAGAGTTGCTTAGGAATTATGACATCTCTATCTTGTATCTTCGGGCAAGTAAAACATAGCAGTAGATGCATTAAGACAATAGGTGATAAGTATGGGTAGCTTGGCTTGTATTTCACACTCTTAGAGGACATTATCATGGGATATTCAATCCTTACCCAACTTAATAATGTGACTTGATATTCCATATACTAGGAGGATTCTTGCTAGTATTGAGGTGAGGTCTTCGCTATTTGAGTAGATTTAGGGTCAACAATTTAAGGATAAAAGACTTTGCATCATCGGAATTATGTGTTGAGTGGTAAGTCTAAGAGGGCTACCATAGATTCTAATGGTGTTCTAATATTTAATAGTCGCATCTGTGTTTCAAGGGTTACTGACTTGATTTAGTCGATTTTGCGAGAGGCTCATAGCTTAAGATATTCTATTTACCCGAGTAACAATAAGATATATAAAGTTTGAAGAAATCATTATAGGTGGAGTGGTATGGAGAGAGATGTGGCGGTCTTTGTAGCTCATTGCCTATGTATCAACAGGTGAAGGCTGAGAATTAGAGAGTTAGTGGTGATTCATAGATTGCCCATTCCCGAGTAGAAATGGGAGTATATTACCATGGACTTTGTTAGTGGTTTTCCTTCTACTTCCCATAGTTTAAATGGTATTTGGGTCATTGTGTATCGGTTGACCATGTCGGCACATTTTATTCCTATTCAAATGTCCTTCAGTGCTAAAAGGTTAGCCCATATCATATATTTGTTAGTGAAATAGTTTGTTTTCACTGTCTGCCTATATCTATCATTTTAGATCGGGATTCAGTTTTCACTTCTTACTTTTGGAGATCTTTTTAGGAGGATTTAGATACTCAATTGGATCTTAGTATAGCCTTTTATTCTCAAACTAATGGGCAGTCAGAGCAGATAATTTAGTTTTTCTAGATATGCTTTGATCCTTTGTTATAGATTTTAAAGGTCTGCAGAAGTAGCACTTAACATTGGCAGAGTTTGCGTATAATAATAGCTACCATTCAAGTATTGAAATGGCACTTTTTGAGGCTTTGTATGGTAGGTGATGTCGTTCTCCGATTGGATGGTGTGTTGCATACACGACCAACCGGTCACTTAAGAGACCTAGCATTGGCCATCGGTACCTTTTAAGTGAGGCTTCGATCACGTACATGAGAAATGTTTAAACTACACTAGCGTCACCTACGCGACATATGCTGAAGCAGCAAGTATCACTTAAGAGACACCCGGATATCTGGGAAGGGTTTAAAAACCCCCACTTAGCCTGATTTTCTCCATATTTTATCCATTCCCAAGGATATTGAACCCTTAAAAATGGGAAAAGTTGGGGAAATCATTAGTCGTTGATTTTAGAGATTGGGTGAAGTCAATTTATGCATTTCTTCTTCAAATTCGTCGTAAGCTTCCATCTTTTTCTCCATATTTTTTTTCTAAAAGCACTAAAATCTTGGTGGCTTGATTGTATCACCATTAGAGTTCGGAATTCACACATTTTTGTGGGTAATTGCTCCTTGAGCATAAAAGGACATAGTGTTGATTTTAGAAGTGCAGTTTCGTACATAGACCCCACATTAGATTTTTACATGATTTTGGATCCGAAGCACAATAGTGTAATATGGGTATCATTGTTATCATTTTGATAAGTATATTGTGATTTTGATAGCACGGCACCTTGCGGAAGCTTCTTGGAAGCAGAAATTGGTAGTTTAGCGAATTCTTCGGGCTTATCTTCATCGTCCAAGTAGGCAGGTTTACCATCTCCATAGATTAAGACAATTCATAGTATAATTATGATATTATACTTGATGTGAGTTAGGATTTAGGTATTGGAAGCATGATTGGTAAGATTAGTCTTAGTTGGACTATTTAGGCTACCTCAAAATTGTAATTTTGGCCAAATTAATCTATTGTTGACATATTAGGTGGAATTGACTAAGTCACGCATTATTTAGTAAGAATTGTTATCCTGGGGCTAATTATGGCTTATTTAACATCTAGAAATTAATTAAGATACCTTAGCCTGGTCCGGGGTTGAATTTGCCTAAAAATGGATTTCGGAGATTAGAAGTGGGCCTTTCCGGCTCACCTTAGGCCAACACTTATGTTACCTATGTAGAAAGGTTTACACATGTTGTACCCTTATTAATGATTCTTTTGAAATTTTTAGGAGGTTGAATACTTAATGATTATGCTGGTTTGGTATTTGCGAATTGGTGCTAATTCTAGTAAAATCAGGAGGTTTGTTTATAGAGTTTATTGATATGGCTTATGGTTATGGGTTATCCGTATGGTTTATTGCTATGGTCTACTTATATAAGATTCAGTTTAAGTCCAATAATTAATGATGACATTGATAATATGAGTACCGATTAATTTTTCTAATTAATGATTTTATTAATGATATGAGTTTCTATTCAAGTCCGATAATTGATGATGATATTAGTGCTATGAGTTTTGGTTTAAGTCCGAAAAATAATGCTATGATGATGATAATAATAAATATGTTGTGATGATGATATGAGTTTTGGTTCGAGTACAACATTGAGATGATATACAGTGTGGATGGTTTAATGGTTATAGCAGATATGCCGTATAGTTATGGACTGGTTATTTATGTTCCTTTGATTGCACCCTCCAGGCTTATGGAGACCCGCATTAGGTTATTTATTTTTTCATACTTATTGTCTTATGGATCCAATTTAGTAGTTATAATTGTGTAATGTTTATGTATTTTTCTAAATTTATTTTATTTATTTATGCACAGTAATGTTGGAGCTTATTTCCAGATTTGCCCATTTACCTTGACTTAGTCTATTTTATCTCGTATTTTATCAAACTTATATAATGATTTAGCTCAGTCGACTAATAATGCCAAATGAGTACCCATGGTTTTGGTACTCATACTACACTTCTGTACCTTTTGGGGCAGATCTGAGTACAAGTTGTCGTTGTTGATGTGATGCTCATACTGGGTTGATTTTGGAGATTGGGTGAGCTCTTGGAGTTGAAGTTTCCCATTTTTCCTTCTATTATCCATATCTAGTCTTTAATTACCGACACAAATTGTATTTGGCAATTTCAGTACTTACATCTTATTTATAGTAGATCTATACCGATATTACTAGGTCTTGGGAGGATTGTTGATCTTTTATCTATATATTAGACTATTATGACTGTATTATTGTTGTTTTAAGTTTTAAAATGTTAAATTCTGACTTTTAGGCCATTTTACACAAAGTTATCCCACTCGTGTAGCTTCGGGCTATGGTTTTGCTTACCTACTAGATGGATAAAGTAGGTTCAATCATGACTTATTTTGAATCCCTAAGGGTTGCACCACACAGTGAGGGACTAGGTCCCTCACGGTCAATCATAGGCAAAATATAGAAAATTAACTAGGAATCAAAACACAGTGCAGAAAGAGTAAAGAACACAAGATTTTTAACGTGGAAAACCCCTTTGCTCAAGGAAGGGAAAAACCACGGCTTGCCATCGCAAGCACCTCCAAATCCACTATAATCAAACTCTTGATTACAGTTTTCAATGAACCTAACTCTAGGTTCCTTTTGATTGTAATAACTCTACTACAAGCTCATCTTGGCAACTCTGTCAAGGACTTTTTCACTAAATAAATCTAATCAGTATAAAATTAGGCAACTCTATCTAAGCATTTCTCACAACAAAAGAAAACACTACTCTTATAGCATGAGTAGTTTAGTTACAAATTAGTACTCACTCAAGAACAATTTCAATTTAATCACACATAATCAACTAAGAACTTGAGTAGTGCTTAAATGGTGTTTTGCTTCCTCTCTTCACTCTTTGTAATTTTCCAAAAACAACTTGATGAAGAAGTGTCTCTTTCATTTTATACATGAGTGATGATTAGGGATGAAATATCAGTGGACCAACTTTCCTAATCAGTAGAAGCAGCACCTGCAAGTTTGTTACATAAGAGGACAAAATTGTGCAGTCACGCGTGCCAGTTATAGAGTACCATGAAAATCCAGGGACTGGTCCCTTACAGTTAAATTCTCATCATCAAAGCTCCATATATCAATTTTCCCCTTTTTTGATAATGACGAACCAACCATACAGCTTTAAACATTAAAACATCTCCATCATATTTAATCACTCTGAAGATGAATGTTCCCCCTATCAGCATGCTTCCATCATCATGCAACACAGGAACCTAGTTCCTTATTGTCATTTGCAGCCAAAATCTAGCACATGTTTTCTTACCCCTGTCACTATGCCTTACCATACTTCCCCCAATCAGCATGCATACACACCTAGTCCTTAATATGAAAACTCACTCTTGGTACTTATATATGAAGTCAGTATCCCCCCTTTTGGTATTATTGAAAAAGATTAATAGTAAACTAAGAGTAAATATAAGTACAAGCTAATTAACTCATGGCCACTGGTGAAACACTAACATGAAGAACGATTTTAAAGGAGAGAACATGATAAGCATACAAACCAGAATCCATTCATTGTTAAACAGTTAAATACCAATTTAGTATACTGAAATAATAAACAAAAATAATTATCCTTAAAGGCCATATGACAACAAGGAGTGGAACTGACATAGGGTTGATGACGAAGATAGGAATAACAAGACTCAAGAGGATGGAGACTTTGGGGAAAGAGACTTAATCAACATTTCTATTCTAGCATTTTCAGCAACATGGGCATCCGACAACTGCTTAGTGAGTTTCTTTACTTTTGCATTCAATTCATTCACTTCACCAATTAGTTTTTCTATTTTCATATAGAGTTCTGTATTTTCTAACATCAGTGCTTCAGAAGCACCCGGTGCCTCAGAAGCTAGCTATTGATTTTTCTATTTTAAGTGCATTATTTTAGCATCTTTTGCAACTAAGTTGATCCTCATTTTCTTTATTTCTTTACTTAATCTTTCCTAAGTAGTGAAAAGTATAGATACTTCGGACATAGTTCCCATATTTCTCTCAATGCACTCATTTTCTGCCAAAGTGGTTAGAGTGAACCTTTGTTTGGCTATTCAAGGAATTTCTCTTGTCCCAACTACTCCAAAATGATTAAAGTCCCTATTAAAAAAGCACTCATAGGCCATTCCATGTGTCTCTTCTTTCTCAAGAATTAATTTATTCATGGGTTCAATCATAAGGATAGGTAGGCTGATCAATTCAAAATTACTCAGGCATTCCATCAAGAATAGATTAGCCCTAGATGTAATTGTAGTCTTCTTAGATCTTGGCAGCAGGACTTTGTTGATGAATTCAAATACCAGCTAAAACTCATATGTCAGGAATTTTTTTTCACAACTGTTATAGATGTTCCACCCACCTTAGAGGCATTGATCATAAACTTAGTTATGGGTTGCTGCTTTGCAGCAGTTCTAACTCCAATGACTAGTACGTCCAAGATTTTTCCCAGTGCTTCTTTATCCAAATCGATTGACTTTCCTTACACCTAGGCAGACAAGCTTAACCTTTCTGAGAATTCCATGGTGTAGTAAAGTTCTCTAACCTCATTTTCAAGGACCATAAGGGTTGATTCATCAAACAAGTATAATTACCCTTGATTCCTAACATATTCAACTAATTCAATCATCCTAGCTTTCTCAGAATGTTTTGGATTAGCATCTCTCTTTCTGATAGGACTGTTTGTGTTTTTAGTATATTATTTCTTTGTTTTCTAGCAATACCCTTTTGTCTTTTCTCCAGTTTTCTTTTCTTAGGATAATACTCACTTCTTTAACAGTTGTTCCTTTTCTATTAGGACCAGGTCCCTTAGAAATTTCCTTCTTTTTACTACTATATGTTTCTACCTCATCTCAGCAGGACTGGAAGATTTTAAATAGAGGACCTAGTCCTTCCAGCAATATGAACTTCCATCTTACTTTTCTTAATTTCTTCAGCAATATCTTTCTCCTCTTCAACCTCAACAATGTTTTTCTTACCTCTATTTCCCCTCTGTTCCTTCACAATCCATCTCAAGAGCAGTTTATTCCCAACCTTCTCATCCTCCTTATTTAGAGATGATAACATTCTATCTTCTTTATCCATTTCATTCATTTCTCCTGTTACAGGTGTCATGTGCAAGAAAAAGTAAGTTTCCATCCACCCAATTCTCATTACAAAGAAGATAAACCCTTTTAATTGGTATTTCTTCACCAAAAAATTAAGCAAAATAAGGTTTAAATATAAGGAAGTAGGAGAATTGGGAACTTGTGGGATTTAAAAAAAATAGCTTTGTCGGGTTCATCAAACTTAATAGGGCTTTGAGATTCTACAGGTGGTTTTGGACTTCTAAGAAGGAATGAATTTTAGGTTGAGAAAATTTTTGGTCAATGTGAGAGCCAAGACTTTGACTTGAATATTCTACCATGAATGACTGACCATAAATTTCTAAAGTAGATGAGAATTCTGTAGGGACTGACACATTTATAGGTTTTTGATTTTCAGAGTAAGAAAGAGTTGACTTAGGTTCTTGTTGAAAGCTTAAGGAGGTATTTTCTTTGGTTAATGATGGATTAGAGTCTTTAATTAATGAATGTTTAGATTTTTCATCAGGACTTTGACTACTTTAAAGTGTTTAGAAGGGATTGTGGAAGCAGGAATATCAGCAATTTTGATCAAAAAATAGGGTAAAAGACCTGTTTGGTACACAATAGATGATCAAATAAGAAAGATAAAATGAATTAGTTGAAAAAGAATGTGAAATAGTTTTATTTAGTAAGTTTAGAAAAGGGATCATTATTATTGAAAGACGTTCCTTCTAAAATATCATGTTTGATCTAATAATAACGACTCTTCATTATTCATAGGAGTTGATGGCTTATACATAGAGATGAGAAAACATATGGCCTTTCAGATAGTATTTTAAGATTGTTGAAGCATCCTAAAATGGTACTAACCTAATAGATAGGACCAGGCCCCTCTCTTTCTTGAGTGAATTCTCAATTTATGTTTGCTTCAACTGATTTCTCCCAAAGTTATCCCCATAGGTGTATACCTGCAAGGGTATGATACTGAGTTAGACCAAACTGCACTTACCTTATAAGGATACATGTCTCCTAAACATAGCCAATTTTGAGTGAAAACACTGAATCCCAAGATTGGTCAGGTTGATTTGATCTATTTTTTTTTTAGCCTTTTGCCTCTCATCTTTAGTAATATTATCGTTCTTTCTCCAATACATAGGATTCCACAGTTTCTCATTCAGATAAGCCAAGGACTAGGTCCCTTAGAGTAATTTCTCATATTAAGACAACTCTACCTAAAGTGTCTTGAGAAAGAACACAATCAGACTAAAAAATTGAGCCTTGCTCACACATTATCATAGAAAAGCTCCCAACTGCATCCCCCTTTCTCAAAACTTGGCCGTGATCACAAGTTTGATTTGTGAACTGACAGTGGTGTGATCAAAGCTTTCTTCGCCCATTTAGGTAGAGAATTTTTCCTCACCTTTTAAGAGATTTGAACCCTTTATGCAATATACTTTCCTGTTGAACATATCTGAAATCATTTATTCTATCTCTTACATAGTACTGACAACTTTCCTTAGTGTGCCCATCATTTTAACCATGAGTATACATAGGATTAAAAGCCTTGTTTCTAGCACCACTGATAGTCTTTCCTTGCTACCCAGTAGGTTAGAGTTCTCCATAATAGCCCAGTACTTTTCCATCATTGGCACCTTGACTAATCCGAGTAGCAAGGATCTGTGAAGAAGTAGTCCATTTAAGAGATTTGTTAAGTTTTTCTCTTAGACGGACCAGGTACCTTTCTAACTCTTCATTTTTGTTAAGTGTAGACATAAGGTGTTTTTGAGAATCCTTCAATTTCTTTTCAAGGTCAATTTGAAGCTTTAAAGCTTCTCTTTTTCCCTTGCCATCCATGTCACCCACCTTCTCCAATTGGCTCATATAGCTTAGATTTTCAAATTTTAATTTAGTGACAATTTTTTTTGTTTCTGATATATGGAGAGTTATGGCTCTTCAAACTCTTGATTCTCTAATTTCTCATCTAGAGTAATTTTCTTAGCATTTAGTTCACATACAGAATCAATCAGCACATGAGCAAGCTTTTTTAGTTTTCTAGCTGACTAGTTATCTAGATCTTATTTAATATCAGAGAGTGTTACCTCATCATCTATATTTTCCATGAAAGTAAACAGGGAATCATAGATAACTAGACTATTTTCCACTAATAGCATAGACTTATCTCCAGACTTCGTATCTTCATCGAATTCATTGGAGAAATCTCCCCTTGATGCCAGTACTTGCTTTACTATATGATCAATAGCAACCTTCTTTCTTGAATTGTTAGGTAACTGGTCCCTGATCTTTCCTTTGTCACCTACAACCATGAGTTGCTCCTGGTGATCTATTTTGTGCATGGTACAATCCTTAATTAAATGCTCAGAACTTCCACATTTGTGACACACTTCAACATTTCTTTCTCTTCTTTGGAACAAAGCACTCTTTTTCATGGCTCTAATAATCCTATTTTCCAAATAGGAACATCAATGTCTTCATACTCAACTAGATCATATTTAGAAACCTTCAATGCAGGGAATTTTATCTCTTTTCTTCTTTCTTCTCCATCCCTTGTTGCTTCTTGAGCTCATGAGTCTTTACCTTTCTAGTGAGTTCATCCATAGTGAGGATCTTTAGGTTTATTAATTTAGTTATGGCATCCACTTTTTTTTCTGGGATTTAGGAAAAAAACCAAGAACTTTTCTCACTTGTTTGTACAAGCAAATGATTTAGCCAAAGCGGTGAAGCTCATTTGTGATAGAAGTGAACCTTGTATGCATTTCTTGGATTGTTTATCCTTTTTTCATGGTAAAGGTTTCATACTAAGTAGTTAGCATGTACATTTTTGAATCCTTCACATCAGTGGTACCTTTATGAGCAGTCCTTAAGCAATCCCAAATCTCTATTGCATTTTCACAAGTTAAGATCCTATTATATTTATCAGGACCTATGCCACATATTTGTAATTCTTTTTATTTTTTTCCTGTCTTCATCATTGTACTCCCTCCTATTTTTAACAATAATCCTTGTAACCTCTCCTTATTTAACTTCTTTAACAAACAATTAAGGACCATCAAGAATTTTGTCCATCAACTCACTATCTTCTTCCATAATAGAGTCAAACATCTTGGTTTTGCTCCACCTATAATACTTCTCATTGAATCTTGGTAGTCTAGTAGTAGATTGCCCTTCTTCTAGATTAGGTGGAGCGACTATGTTAACCAAGATACTCTAGGTGTGAACCAATTATAGTGACCTACCTCTGATACTAATTATTGAAACCCTGAGGGTTGAACCATACAGTGAGGGACCAGGTCCCTCAAGGTCAATCACAAGAAAAATATAGAAAATTAACCAGGAATTAAAACACAGAGTAGAAAAAGTAAAGATCACAAGATTTTTAATGTGGAAACCCCCCTTGCTAAAGTAAGGGAAAAACCATGGCTTTCCCCACAAGAACCTTCAAATCAACTATAAACAAACTCTTGATTACAGACTTCAATGAACCTAGCACTAGGTTTCTTTATCTTGTAATAACTCTATTACAGGCTCATCTTGACAACTATACCAAGGACTCTCTTCACTGATTAACTCAAATTAGTATAAAACTTAGGCAACTCTACCTAAGCACTTCTATTAATAAAAAAAAACACTACTCTTATAGCATGAGTAGTTCAGTTCCAAATCCGTACTTACTCAAGAACAATTTAAATTTAAGAACACATAATCAACTAAGAACTTGAGTAGTGTTGAAATGAGGTTTTTGTTGCCTATCTTTACTTTTGTAATTTACCAAAAACCACTTATTGAAGAAGTATCTCTTTTCTTTTATAGATGAGTGATGATTAGGGATAAAATATCATTAGACCAGCTAAAATAATCAGTATAAGCAGCACTTGTAAGTTTTTTACATAAGAGGACAAAACTGTACAGTCACACGGGCCAGATATACTGTTCCATGAACATCCAAGGATCTAGTCCTTTGTAGTTAGCTACTCATCATTAAAACTCCATATAGCAACTTGTAAATCGAGTCATGACAAAAACACTCTTAAATCTTAATTTTAGCATGGGATTTCTAAATTTTCTAAAAAATCTTTGAAATTTTTTTCTTTGATTTGAAACTCATTTTAAATTATTTTTTCATGGGTTGAAATTGTAGATTCCTTTAACCTTGGAGAATATATTTCTAGAATAAAATTCTTATTTTATCCCTTTCATTTTTGAACCCATTTTGGATCCAGCTTAAATATTAATAATATAGGTATCATTAGCTTTATTTTAAGACTCAATGTTATATTTGAATGTTGTAGTTGATTCTAAGGTCGTTCAAAGGGGGAAGGGAATTTTGTTATTTCAAGATAGGTTATAGCTTAACTTTCTTCAGACTGAGAATGGGTAGTTAATGAATAAATAAAGCATGCCATGAGTTGGAAAAATAAATATAGAAATGATTTTTGAGAAATTATATATGTGTGATGCCCGTTTGACGGCTTATATTCTGTTGCTATTGACTTATGATATTATATACTATGTGTTTCCCGTGCGGGTACTTTATTTGACATCATTAGCCCTATTTGTGAATTTGAATGTTTTAATTCTTAATATGATGCCCGAGTATGGGCTTGAATACATATAGGCTTTATTGAGCATTGTTTGTCATTTTCATGATAAATTACCCATTTTGGTGGATTGATATGATATTAATGATGTCTTATGTGCATATTTATTCCAATGATGCCCAACAATAACTAATATCATTTATTATTAGCATATTGAGTTAATTTCTAAGCTCACTTATATACATATTGAACGGATTTGATATCTTCATACTGATCTGATTGCGAGCATTATATCTTTATTACATGTATACATATTCATGAGATATTTGTACCATTAAGAAACTTTAATTTTTGAAATAAAATGAGACACTTTTGAAAATGCCTAGATTGAGGGATGTGTTCGTCGTGTAGATTGAGACATGAGATTGAGATTGATAGAAATTTGAGTTATTATATGATTTGAGAGCCCTCCATGGGTCCTATTTTAGGAGCATTGAGGCTCAATAGGTGCAAACAGAAAGCCATGCAATGGCTTTTAACTTTTCACTTCATCTTTCATTGCATTGCATTGTATTTGAACATTATGTGTTGTTCTTACATATTTCTTGTCATGTATTTAGATGTCATCTATACTTTCATGTAATCTTGCTCGTTGATGTTTATACATATATTAAAAATATCAGTGGAGATTGTGTGAGCTACCGTTTGAGAACTTTTCCGCTTGTAGGTTGCGTGCTCATAGTATTTTCTTAGTTATCTTATTTTTCATTTTTCTTAGTCAGCCTATGATACCTAATGAGTACAATTGGACCATGCTCACTCCTACTATGCCCTTTTAATGTATATCCTAGCAAGAGTATGACAAACAGAGGTTAATTCTGTGTTGTTGAGTTGGTGATTCGAGGTACTGGCTTGCTTTAGGTTTTTAGAGTTGACTCTAAACCTCCTCTGATATATTTTTTATGTCTTTATTTGTTTTTGAAGATAGACGGTTGTATTTTTAGTGTTTTTATATATATTTATTATATTTTCTAACGTATGACAAAAGATGATGAGATTGTATATTTTATTTAGATTTCGATAATTTTGTGTATGTGTTGGCTTGACTTCATTCTAGAATATCTCATCTTGTCTTATTTTGTTATTTATTTGAACCTTCTTTCCTTTTTGGGTGATTGGCTTACTTATCAAGGATGGACAGCGATAAATGTCATAATGGACATGATTTTTGGATCGTGACATCAAGTATTTTATAGACAATAAAATTCAAGTCTTGAAAACAATAATTGAGACAAGAATAATATTGCAATAATTATTTTATTTTATTTAAGGTAGTGAGTGTTACAATCTCTATGAATCCTCTAATTCTTCTTTTCGAATGTAAATTAAAGGGTCTTTGATATTGATCTTGAGTGCAGTGAATTTGATCTTCACTTTAATTCGAATCCAAGGGCTTTTGAGCTTGATTTTGAATCTGATGGTCTTGATCTTGACTTGTACTTGAATCCAAGGGTTTTTAAGCTTGATCTTAGATATCGTGGTCATGATCTTCACTATTACTTGAATAAAAAGACTTTTGAGCTAGATCTTGAATCTTCCTCTTGATCTTGAATTGTATTTAAACTTGAATGCTTGAATTTGTAGCTTGTAGAGAAATCAGTGTCATATGATCCATGATCTCTCTCTGGCTTCTTGTATGAGTTTTTGTTCCTCTTTTCAGAATTATGAGACTCCTATATATAGTTATAGAATGGAAGAGTTGTGATGACGAAAGACTTTTTTATGCCAATTAGATATAAGTAATATGATGACATTTGATTGGTCAGAACATGTCATTTGTATGCATAGCACATTTTCATTGGCCTTTAATTTCACTAGGCATGCTGCATTATTTTAACAGGTGTCATTATCCTATTAGATCCTTTCTTGACTTGATATGCCACATCATTTGACATGTGACACCAAATTGGCCCTCTAGAATAAGAAGAGTATAAATAACATAAATACCAACCTTTTAAAAGTAATTACACTCTTTCTCACTTTTTTAATTACTTTACTCTCTCTCCCTATTAATATACATAACATAGCCGACATATACATAGCATTCTATGTATATGTGAGATTTTTGTAATATGTTTAGGGAATTGGAATTTTTTGTAATATTGAAAACATAAGTTGTGTATTTATATAATTTTTAGATAAGATAATATCATGGGCTTAGCAATGTGGGCTTATCATTTATAGCTGAAGTTAATGGACAAGCCCAATAAAATTTGGAGTTTAATTGAATCAGTATTTATTGAAATTAATTAATTCAATTATATTAATTCATAATTTTTATTTGAATTAATATATCTTAATTTCATTTTAATAAAAAATTATATAATTATAAATACCCCACTTCAAGATTGGTCGAATTACATATACTTCAAAAGCAGTCTTGAAGTACTAACAAAGGCAATCCATAATATCAAGGAAATTTGTAGCTTATCCATCGCATCTTGTCAAAATTAAGATAGCATGACTTTGGACCATGTCTTTTATTTGTCATTATATTATAAATATCACCTTCCACATGCACCCACTTTTACATTTGAAATTCATTTTTATTGCATACTCCTAGTCCCTGCTAGAAACAAAAAAAATCACGTATCGCCTTTACACTTGACGTTCTTCTATTAGGAGAATAGATTTTCCAGGGAACATAGTTTGCAATCCTTTTCTTATTTTATCAAAATTCCTACGGATCATTTTCAAATTTGTCAAGGACTAGGAAATATTAACCACCGCCTTATGTTTATAAATAGGACTTTCTGCCATGCAATTGAGTCATTCTCCTTATCATTCCTCCAACCGGTTATTTTTAGCTCTCACAAAATCTCAATTCCTGTTTAGGTATTTTTATTTTATTTTATTGACTCGTATCTATTCTCTTTGTAGGGAAAAAAATGAATTAAATCCATGAAGAGTCAATTTGAGATGTGAGAGTTTCAATTTGCCTTTGACACCTTGAAACTGATCAATTCGGCTTCAAGTTTGGTGACTATGTAAGAGTCAGCTTAAGGTGCGAGAATTTAACTTTGCCTCTGATATCTTAACCAATTCCGCTTCAACTTGGCTTCTTTATATGAAATATCCTTAAAAAATCTTAGCTTAAGGTGCAAAGGGACAAATTTTGTTCACCTTTAGGCATGCAAATTTAGAGATTTTTTAAGATACACCCATAAAAAGGCCAGCTTGTCCACATTAAGTCATGAAAATTTAGAGATCATTATAAGGCTAACTCCGTGAAAGGTCCAGTTTAAGGTTCAAAGGGACAAATTTTGTTCACCTTAAGGTGTCAAATTTAAAAGCCTCAATTTTGAAAACATGGAGCTTTTGACAATCTCAACTTGCAAACTTGATAGATTTGACAACGTCAAACGTGCAAACATGCCAAATTTGACGACTTCAACTTCCAGACTTGATACATTTGATAATTCTATAGACTCGGTAAATTTGGCAATTTCAACTTGCAGATTGACGTATTGGACAACTTCATTTGAAAAATTCATACTTACAGGATTCGAAGACTTCAACTAGCGAACTTGGCGTTTTGGAAAACTTCACCTTATATATTTGGTAGATTCTTGACTTCAACCTATAGGTTTGATAGATTTTCATCTTCAACCCACAAAATTTGACAAATTTTGCAATTTTAACTTGCAGGTTTGAGGAACTTAAACGTTTCAAATTATGTAGAAAAAATCTATCTGTTATGGAGGTCTACACTATTGAGCCATGAATACTTTGTGTAAGTCTAAAGTTCTGTGAGAGTAATTATAGACCTTACTTTCATATGACAGATCAAGTGAGAACATTTTACACTCGCGCGATTGAACTTAGAATGTAACTCTAAGTGCCTACATACCTCGATAAAGATGGTAAAGTCATAACATAATTCTACAGATTTAGCTCGAATTTGAGGATCTTTATAAATATAAGATTAGGCTGGAATTTAAAGAGCTTTGCATCTTGAATTTGACAAGTTTAATAACTTACAGATTTAGCTCATATTCGAAGAGTCTATGTATGCCTCAAATCCCCTCGATGCATGAGCCATAATTTCAAGTTATAAAGCTACTCATGCACGAGCATAAACTACAATTTATACAAAGATCCTTAATGCATGATACTAAACTGCAAGTTACAAAGCTTCTTAAATGTACGAGCCTAAAGTGCATATCAGAAATCTCTTCAAATTTGAGTCGATTCTCCATGTTGGAAAGCTCCCCTACCTCAATACTTGTCAAAATATAACATGAACGACAAGGCTTGAAGTACTAATTTTTCAATTGCAATAATACTTATTAAAATAGAAATCATCATAGACCAATGCATGCTCCATCAAGTAGGAATACGTTGGACATGAATTAACCATCTGCTTCATTTGGAACTTTTTTCTTTTTTCACATGAAGCATATTATATAGAAAAAGAGTTGAGTTTTTGTTGTTTCACTTAATGTTTAAATGATTCCTTTTCCCTTTTCCCTCCTCCTTATTTCACTAAACAAATCTTTGTTGTATTTGCACACAGGTAGAGATTTTTTTTTGCTGCCTTAAAAGTGGTTCTACTCAATTAGGATTAGAACATAACTTTTGATATTTACATTAACAAAGTAGTCCACCAATGCCTTAGAAAATCGAATTTGACTAGGAGTAATAGTAAGAAAAATTTTGATAGCTGATGAGTCAGAAAATTATGACTTATTTGCCCTAAAAATAAGAAGAAAACATGTCCTCAATTCTAATTTGAATGCATTTTAATATTGGTTTTTTAATTTTAGGGTCAACGTTAAGTAGTGATTGAAATAGCAAAAAAAATAAAAGGGAGCAAATAAATAAAGATTGGTGTTAATATTCACAAATAATTAACCATCACTGAATCTCACAATTTAGGCCAAGTGTTATCGAGACAAAATGACAACGCGCCATGAATTGTGGTGCATCAGCGACCAAATCAGCAGATCATATTCTGCAATGCCAAAAGTTATAGAAGCTTAGCAATAGGGCTTGTCATGTTGATGAATTAGTGAGCCACAAGAAATTCAATTTTGACCATTTTTCAGGTGTTATTTAAGCCTTTTTGGCCATTAGAACCCTATCTTTTGTCTATTTTGAGTAGTTTAAGCTTGTTATCAACTCGCTCTATCTCAACTATCCTAACCAGTCCTGTAGACAGGTAAGCATCCAAATGCCAAAATCTATGATAACCCTTACGTCTCCATTCAAAAGAGTCAATATTCCAAACTCGAGCCAATAAATCTAAACCAAGGCCAAACACCCAACTCACCTCACTATAAAAAATCATGCATATCCCACTGGTTTTCGTTAGAGCTAAAATCAAAATGTAGCTGAAGGGAAAAATCACAACGGAGGAAAAACCATCAACTTAAGACACAAGAAATCAAATCCACATATGCTGAGGGCATATGGCGCCAAGGCATACCCAAGGATTAACGAATGCAACCGCTAGAAACTAGTCAATCTAATACTCCATCTGAAAGAATGAATAGGCACATATCAACAAGGAGGAGAACTACATAAAGGCTTATTAGGGCAAGAAAATACCAAAATGAGGATTTCCTAAATCAACCCATGTCAAACAACCTCAAACCAATTAAATCATGAATCACATTGCAGAAGAATAGAGTACCAATCTCAACATTAATGCCAAGGTCAAAACCACTATCGATAAATAAACTAAGTCAATAAAGATAACAAATTCCCAATTTTCCAATCTTAAGAAGCAACTATAAAAATAAGGATCCTTTGTTTCCACCACTTTTAACTCAACTAGACCAAGAACCACATCATATCAAGAATGAAGAATCCAAATCCATACCAATACAAAGATCTAAGCTATCACCAAGAGTTAAAGCTAACAAACTATAAAGGCAAACCTAAGAACTTTCACTATCAATATCACTAACATAACCAGGTGATAAACTAGTTAAATAAAAAATATGGATCCCAAACTAGTGAACCTCAGAAACAAAATATAGGGGAGGATAACTAGTGTTAAAATCTCAATAAACTAGAAGGTAAGCCCTAGAATCTTGATAACACTCAACTTACACGTCAATTTAGTGCAATGCAATCGTTATCAATATATTTACCCAACTTTGGAGTCAGGGTAGAATCCACGAGGAACAATGTGAGTGACGATTAAACTAATTTGAAACTATAGCTACAAGTTAAATTCAAACAAATGATACAAAAAGATAAAATGGGGTTTTTTTTAATGATTGAACAAAAGTTATTAACACTTCAATTTGCCTTAGAACTCAAAGCTTAAACTATAATATTTAAAATCAATAATATAGAGAAACTAGAGTTGTGATCACTATGATTAGTAATCCTTCATTTAATGATAGTTGTAGTACTGGATTCTCATGACTTGTGGAAAACATCAAATTATCAGTTTCGACAGTCCATCCAAGTGTTTCTCAACCTACCTATATGCTGAACTCCCTTATTCTCTTGAACTTAGGAAAACATTCTATTCATACTGATTTTTATTTTGAGTTGATTAATCTTGATACATCATTAAT
Source organism: Capsicum annuum (assembly GCF_002878395.1). Classification (NCBI taxonomy): domain Eukaryota; kingdom Viridiplantae; phylum Streptophyta; class Magnoliopsida; order Solanales; family Solanaceae; genus Capsicum; species Capsicum annuum. Next base: position 171,824,793 of record NC_061115.1, on the reverse strand, counting down.
CATTAGATGGGAACTTAACCTTCCCAAATCCTCATTGATAATTTACTACATTTAGTTTATTTCTCAGTTCAAGCAAATCAACATAAGACGAGATCTATTGTTTGCAACCAACAAAAAATGATTAATACAAAAGAATTATTAAGATGTTCCGACAAACACTCAAACCCTAACCAACTATTAAGATAATACAGGAGTAATCATAGATCCCATAACCCTAGTTGTGGGTTTTAGTTCCACATGAAAGAGAAAACGATAACAATAACTGAATTCATAATTCAAAGTGATTAAACTTACAAAAGATATAGTCAGAAATTGATTCTCTTCCCAAATTCAAGAAGAATATCCCACAACTAAATCAAAGAATTGAAAATTAAAATCTAAGTTTTGAGACTAAAGAGAAGTAAAGTAGTCTTTTGAAATAAGTTCAAGATGTTTAGCCCCTCAATGAAACCCTAAAAGATGCTATTTATATCCATAACTTAAGAAAAATTTGAAATTAAAAATTCAAATTTTTTCTGCTTAGCTAACGACATGTCTGAAGGCTTATCAGAGATCTGATAGCTTATCAGATCATGTCATCAAACAAGATTTCCATTTCTTGCCTTCTGCTTATGTGTGACGACATGCTTGACGTCTTATCAGAGTTCTGATAGATTATCAGAGCATATCCTCAGGCATGCTTTAAATTTTTGCCTTCTACTTCTGAGTGACGGCATTGTTGACAGCTTATCAGACACCTGACAGCTTATTAGGGGATATCGTCAGCTCTTCCTCCAAGTTTTATGATTTTTGCCTTAGGTTGATGGCAACTCCTGATGGATTATCGGGGATTTGACGACATATCAGACAATATCATCACTTTTTCACTTTAAATCTCATGTACTACCTTAGGCTGACGACATTCTCGATGACTTATCAGAATTGTGACAACTTATCAGAGATGTCATCACACTTCTGCTCTAACTTCCTCACACTATCTACAGCTAACGATGACTCTGATAAATTATCACAAATTTGATGACTTATCCGACAAGTCGTCAACTACACTTTCATGGCCACTTGTTCTAAATTCGCCTCTTTTACTCTTACTATCTTTTGTTTTCTTGCATCTTGACTTTCCTGCATTATCAAAGAGAAAGCAATCAAAAATGACAAAAGTTGCTTAAGACTTTACAATTATTTTTAATTAAAAACCTCAAATGTGTTAGCATTAGCTCACACATCAACACCCTCAACTTAAAACAATTGCTTGTCCTCAAGCAACTTAAATATAACTAAGAGAATACAAAGCATATTCGGCAGTCAATCATCCATTTTAGCTCAAAACATATTTACCATCTCCAAGGTCATCATCTCAAACTCAACTGTGTATATTACTGAAAAGCAACAATGCAACACAAACGAATCAAGCTATGTCATCAACTTAGCAACAACAACCATGCATGTACCAATATTACACTACCCAAACAAGTTAGCAACTAGCAACATAACCAGTGTGCCCTTACAACAAAAAAGTTCCTCCTCACTTATATGTGAACTCAAGCATGTCAATGCGGGGACAATCAAGAGACACTCGATCTCAGAAAGAAGTTCTAGTCAATGTATACCAAATACCATAAGCTTGCCCTTATTTTCATTACTGAAGCTTTCAGACAGTTAATTTAGGATCACTATAAGACTTCTCTTCAGCTTGTAATGTAGGCTTGGGGCTGGTATGATACACAAGGATATTTAAAGTAACTTGTAACGCCATGATTTTCTGAACTAGATCACTACACGATTCCCATGATATCAAGGGAACACAAGCTAACCCATGACTGATATTTGTACCTGTATACAACAATATATGATGTAATAATATGGAAAACATGAACAATAGGACATAAGGTTCAACTGCATAGAATATCTAACAAATCATAACATCCATATAGGGTAATGAATACCTAAAACAACTAAAATCTGAATCAAATCTGAGCTAAATCTAAAAGCCTCTAAATACTGTCTGAATAAGGAGTTGAAAGAACATGTCTCCAACTAACTCCGCCTAGCAAAACTAAACTGAATTAATAAATGAAATAAATAATATCATCCTCAAATGGATGAGGACTCACTACAAATCTATGACTGGAATGCTACTGCTACTGCCGATCCGGAGCTTATATCTGTGAACCTATGGTGTAATGTGAAAAAAAGCACCATAGTGCAAATATGTCAGTAAAACTGGGAGTACTGAGTATACAAGTGAGGTAGGCTAAATGCAAAAGGGTTTAAATGCATAAACGATGCTAATTGACTAACTGATACGAATGTAACAGTGCAAACATACATATGTAGTAACTGAGATCGTGATTACGTGATATCTAAATCTAGACACTACTACATAATCTACTGATATCTATCATGACAAATACTGAAATTCTGATAACATAGATGACTGTGTCTGATAGTTCTGAATCTAATGGAATTATCTGTGTTCCATTTTGTAACTGAATTGACTGTATTTGACAGTCCTGATATACTGAAATATGAAGAACTATCTGAGTTCTTTTACTGAGACTGGGAATGAAACTGTGGGAGGTAGTTATTTAACTGACATGCCCCAATAATGCATATAGCTAAGTTAGGGTCTAATCTCTTCCCCAAATGGAAGGGTGTCAATACCGCACCACTGGTAAGGACAACTATGAGTGACCCTTATCTGGCAGGTACTAAAAAATGAGAACGGTGGGAACCATAAACTGAAGGTTAAGCCACTTTATCAACCCTAATTTGATATGTTAAGATGTCTCAACCTACATTGGCTACGTAGTTCTGGAATACAAGGATGATTGCTAAGAGTCACACCCTAAACTGGCAGGTGAGTTCCCATCCTTGGGTTCACTCAGTGCTAACTTCTAATCCCATCTGAAGAGATTGAAGATAATTTAACTGACTATACATGGACTAAGTAACTAACTTTTGTTGATTGACAGAATAGTACTACTATCTGAGAATTAACTGAGATCATGAGATTTTTGAGATTTCCTGAGTCACATCACTGACTGAGTTCTATAGGTCATGGCTTGACTAAGATTATCATGATAACATGACATGGTTCTAGGCACACAACTATATTTTTTGGGTACAAGTACCCTCAGAACTCGATGGAAGGAAACTGACACATATGACTGACTTGATCGTAAGAGTAGAGTCCATAATTTACAATATCATAAGTAGGGGATTTCACACTAAGCATAGTTCTCAACATCTTACACATGGGAGGGAAATTCATACAACATGTATATACTTGCATAGCCTCAATATCATGGTCAATCCATATCACAACAAAAATGCATATCACTCACATGGAATTCATGGGAAATCGTAAAGAATAAAGCATGGACTTGTCATTTAAGCACTATTAAATCATGGGACATAAATTCTATCATCTAGGAATATTATCAAACACCTTGCATGCATTCTTTTAGCTTAGGTGTATCCATGAATTTCACCATATTAAGCCACATAAAGATCATGGATTTCAACTAACAAACACATATACTTCATGAAAACACCTGTAGATATCATCTTGAAACTTAAACAACAATTATCAACATGTACATGCTCATATCACAACAATACAATCACAAAATAATATTTGAAACATGGTTCTTGAGCTCTATGAATGAAATGGATCCATAGATGAACACTACACATACATAACTCAAGGTTCTTGATGTTTTTAAACTTGAAGGATTTGAAATAATTTGATTTTGAAAAAGATTTGGTCTTGTTCTTGGAGTTTAAATTTAGAGAGAAACCCTTATTTTTGTTTGTGAAATAATAATGAAAAAAATAGATGAATTCTGACTCATCTGGGTATATTTAGGCGAGTAGTAAGTGACCAAAATACCCTTGTTAAAATGGCCTAGAAGTAAACTGAGCGTGGTGTGTGACGACCTGACTGACGGTCCTTCAGGAACTTGATGGTCCATCATATTGACCGTCATATTGGACCAGAAATGGGGTTCACTGGACAAGAGTTGACGGCCTGGATGACGGTCCGTCAAAAAATCTGACGGCCCGTCAACTCATCCGTCAATCCTTATCTAGAATGTGGCCCTGCTGCCTTAGCTGTGACGGTCAAAGTGGCGGTCCTTCAATTTTTTGGCGGCCTATCAACTTGGATGTTGCACTTGGGCGTTTTGGTTAGTTTTAAGTAAAACATCCATAACTTCCTCGTCTGGTGTCGGATTTGGAAAAATTGGTATCGTTAGAAAGATAACTCAATTTCCCACGTGATAGAAAGTAGAAATCTCAAAAATACCATAGGTACAAAAAAATAGATTTGTATTTCAAAGCAAGTACTAACATCCTTGAGATGATTTCTAGCTAGGAATAAGCATGGGTATTACAATATCTCCCCCTTGAGAACATTCGTCCTTGAATGAGACTGACTAAGAGGGAAAATAATAAATAAATAATAAATAAACATGAACTGAACATGAGTGACTGATTCATGACTTCATGACTGACATGCTAAATATATTGAACTCATGCACATCTGATGCATGGCTAACTAGTACATGAATACGTGACTGAGTGTTCTGATAAACAGAGTTTCTTAAGACGAGAATGCATAGTTGATGCATGATTTTATAACTGAACTAATATATGAATTCATGACAAAGTATGAAATGGTAGTAGATACCATGTTTATAATAGGAACATGAATATGAAACTTAATAAGTTTAAGGCAAACTATTACCTTGAGCTTGATCTGAATGGACAGAGAAGAGGTAAGGATACTTGGTATGCATATCTTTTTCTTCTTCCCAAGTAGCTCCCTCGATGGACTGATTTCGGCAAAGAACCTTAACTAGAGGGACCTCTTTGTTCCTCAATCGACGAGTCTGATAGTCTAATATTTTGACTGGAATCTCTTCATAAGAGAGACTGTTCTGAACATAAAAATCTGTATAGGGACTACAACTGCTAGGTCACCTACGCACTTCTTGAGTAAAGATACATGGAAGACCGGATGAACTGAGGCTAAAACTAAAGGTAATTTGAGCTCATAAGCTACCTTGCCTAAATGATTGATAATCCTAAAGGAATCGACATAGAGGGGACTAGATTTCCCTTTCTTGCCGAACCTCTTTACTCCCTTCATGGGAGAGATCTTGAGATAGATATAGTCATCGACCTCGAACTTGAGATCCTTTCTACGAACATCAGCATAAGACTTCTGTCAACTCTGAGTATCCCAGAGTCTCTCTCTGATCAACTGAACTTTCTTTAAGGTGTCATAAACCAAGTCAGGACCTATGACTGAGGCCTCACTAACTTCAAACCAACCAATCAGAGATCTACACTTCCTACCATAGAGAGCTTTCAATGGAGCCATTTTAGTACTGTAATGATAGCTATTATTGTATGCAAACTCAATTAAAGACAATTGGTCATCCTAACTTTCTTTGAAATCAATTGCACACGCCCTTAGCATATCTTCAAGAGTCTGAATGGTTCTTTCTACTTGACCATATGTACTGAGATGGACTTAGGTACCAAGACCCGTTTGGAATGCTTTCCAGAAGTAAGAGGTGAACTAGGTACCTCTGTCTAAAATAATAGATAATGGAACACCTTGTAATCTGACCAACTCCTTGATATAGAGTTTGGCATAATCCTTGGCTGAATAAGAGGTATGAACTGGAAGGAAATGAGCTGACTTAGTCATCCTATCTATAATAACCCAAACTGAATTGTGCTAAAGATGAGTTCGAGGCAAACCCATCACGAAGTCTATGTTTACTTCTTCCTATTTCTAAGTAGGCATGGTGAACTCCTATATGGGTCGACTAGGCTTCTGATGCTTTATCTTAACTTGCTGACATGTAGAGCACTTAGCCACGAACTCTGCAACATCTCTCTTCATCCCACTCCACCAATAGATTTCCCATAGGTCGCGGTACATCTTAGTATCCCCTGGATGAATAGAGTATCATGCACCCTGCATTTCTGCAAGAATCCATTACTTTAAATCATCTACACCTGGAACGTACAAACGACCCTGACAACGAAGAACCCCATCTCCCCCTTGGGAGAAAACCTCTACTCTCTGATTCTGAACTGACTCTTTTAGCTTGACAAGGCTAGGATCCCTGTCTTACTTTTCTTTCACCTTGGAAACTAGAGATGACTCTGAACTACTTTGAACACATTCACCACTCTCCAAAGAATTTACTTAGAGAATACCTAGTCTGGCGAGCTGATGAATTTCCTGAGCTATCTTTTTTTTGTTGTCCTCGACATGAGAAACACTACCCATGGAAAGTCTACTGAGAGCGTCGGCCATAATGTTGGCCTTACCCAGATTGTAAAGGACACTCATGTCATAATCTTTCAAAAGCTCTAACCACCTCATCGAACCAAGATTGAGATCTTTCTGAGAAAAGACATAATAAAGACTCTTATGATCCGTGAAGATATCTACATAAACTCTGTATAGATAATTCCTCCAAATCTTTAAGGAAAATACTACGGTTGCTAACTCAAGATCATGAGTAGGATAATTTTTCTCATGGGGCTTTAACTGTCTGGAGGCATAGGTTATGACCTTACCATGCTGCATGAGGACACAACCTAAACCTACTCTGGATGTATCACAATATACCACCAACACATCTGAACCATCTGGAAATGCTAGAATTAGAGCTGAGGTGAGTCGAGTCTTCAACTCTTGAAAACTCTTCTCATAAGGATCTGACCACTGAAACTTGACCTTCTTCAAAGTCAATCTGGATATGGGGGATGAAATAGAAGAAAATACCTCGACAAATCATCTGTAATGGCCAGCCAATTCCAAGAAACTCTTGATATTTGATGGAGAGATGGGGCGAGGCTAGGTTTTTACTATTTCGGTCTTTTGAGGATCTACTCTAATGCCATCACTAGAAATAATATGGCCAAGGAATGCTACTGATCTTAGCCAAAACTCGTACTTACTAAATTTGGTAAATAGATGGTGATCTCTGAAAGTCTAAAGAACAATCCTGAGATGGTCTGAATGATCACGCTCTGTGCAGGAATAGACCAGGATATCATCTATGAAGACTATGATGAACATGTCCAAGTACTGCTTAAACACACGGTTTATCAAGTCCATGAAAGTGGCTGGGGTATTGGTAAGACCAAAGGACATAACTAGAAACTCGAAGTGACCATACCGAGTATGGAAAGCTGTCTTTAGGATGTCACATTCTCTAACTCTGAGCTGATGGTAGCTTGATTTGAGGTCTATTTTGGAGAAATAACTGGCACCCTAAAGTTGGTCAAACAAGTCATCTATTATGGGAAGAGAATACTTGTTCTTGACTGTAACTTTGTCGAGCTGACGGTAATCAATACACATCGTGAAAGAACTATCTTTCTTGCGCACGAATAAGACTGGTGCACCCCATGGGGATACACTGGGCCTGATGAATCCCTTATATAAGAGATCTTTCAACTGATCTTTCAGTTCCTTGAGTTCTGCTGGTGCCATTCTGTATGGCGGAATAAGAATAGGCTGAGTATCTGGAATAAGGTCAATGCCAAAGTCTATTTCCCTTTCGGGAGGAATGCCTGGAAGATCTTTGGGAAATACGTCTGAATACTCATTTACAACCAGGACTGATTCAAGACTACGAGATTTAGAATTGGAATCTTTAATATACACGAGATGATACACACACCCCTTAGAAATCATTTTCCTTTCCCGAAGGTAGGAAACAAGCTGACCCCTAAAAGATGAAGTACTACCCTTCCACTGTAGGATGGGATCATTTAAGAAATAAAACTGAACTACCCTAGTTCTGCAGTCGAATGTGGCATATCAGGAATAAAGCCAATCCATGCTGAGAATGACATCAAAATCAGTCATCTCTAACTCAACTAAATCTGCTGATGTGGATTTCTGAAATATGATAACCGGGCAGTTCCTGTATACCTGCTAAGTTATGATGGTTTTACCCACTGGGGTAGAGACTGAAAAGGGATCTGCTAAAATTTGGGGACTGATTCTAAAATCACCTATTAAATAACGAGTAACAAAAGACAAGGATGCACCTGGATCTAGCAAAGCATAAATATGAACATGGAAAATCTATAATGTATCAGTAACGATATCAGGAGAATTTTTCTGGTCCTGTTGGGTCTGAAGAGTATAGAGTCTGTTTGGGCGTTGCCCACTAATAGCACTAGAAGTGGTACTCTGCTAATTTGGGCGACCGGACTGGGCTGTGGAGCTATTATACTAACCCTATAGACCTGACTGCAGACACTCTCTAATCCTATGGCCTTGGTTACCACAACCGAAACAAACATCGCTACCAGCTCTACAGGTACCCATGTGGTTGTTACCATAAGTCTGACACAGGGGATTAGTTCGGGCATTGCTTACACTACCCTGAGACTTAAAGCCTGGTGCTTGATCTTTGTTGCTATCTCTGAATTTGGCACTGGGATACTAGCGGAGGAAGGAGCTGGAATTACTAGCTTAGGATGAAACTGCGAATGGTTTTCTTCTTCTGATTTTGGTTGAGCAAAACTGAAACTATCTGAACTTGCTCTCTTGTTCGGTCTCTCCCTAGTCCTAATCTTTTGCTCCTCTATTTGTTGAGCATGATTCATGAGCTGGCTAAAGTCATATCACTGTTCAGCATCTCAGACCTACACTTATTTACCACGCTATCATTCACCCCTAACACGAACTTGCTCATCTTTGCCCTGTTGTCTGCAACCATATGGGGGGCATATCTGGCTAGCTGAGTAAATCTGAGAGAATACTCCTTAACCATCATATTTCCCTTCTTGAGGTTGATGAACTCTAGAACTTTTGCCTCCCTCAGCTCTTGGGGAAATAATTTGTCTAAGAAAGTCTTGACAAATTCCTTCCACTCTATAGGACCTACATCCTCTAACCTCTCGAACTTCCACTATTTGTACCAAGTGTGAGCAACATCCTGTAACTGGTATGCGGTTAACTTGGCACTCTGACAAGAAGTAACTCCCATGATGTCTATGACCTTCTGGACTTGGTTAATGACTTTCTAAGGGTCTTCATCAGACTTAGACCATAAGAAAGATGAGGGTTTATTTGGGTGAAGTCCCGAATCCTAGCTGTGGCTGAGTTGGACACTAGATTGGCTATAATAACTAGTGGCCATTCATTTTGGCCAGCCACAGACTGATCAAGTATGGTGAATGCGGCCCTAAACTCCATATGAGAAACATATTCTCCCAAAGGATCTTCGAGCTGAGAAGATGGTTGGTTTCTTCCCTTTGGAGGCATATTCTCAAATAAGAGAAGAACGGATTAGACTGAGAGTTTAACTTGAGATTATGCTGGATATCACGATATCAATACCAAAAGAAGGGAAACTATTCCTAAAACATCTTATAGCCTCTTGCACATAAATGTGGAGCGCAACACACCCATGCACAAGACTTTACTAGATGCGTCTTTCAGACTTCCTAGAACTCTATTGAACCTTAGGCTCTGCTACTAAGTTTGTAACGCCCCAATTTTCTAAACCAGATTGCTACATGGTGCCTATGATCCCGAGGAACAACAAGCTAACCCATGATTGATATCCGTACTTGCATACTGTAATATATGACGTAATAATATAGAAAACATGAATAATAGGCCATGAGGTTCAACTGCATAGAATATCTGACAAATCATAACATCCATATGGGGTAACGAATACCCAAAACAACTGAAATCTGAATAATCTGAAAGCCTCTAAATACTGTCTGAATAAGGAGTTGAAAGAATATGTCTCCAACTAACTCCGTCTATCAAAACTGAACTGAATTAATAAATGAAATAAATAATATCATCCTCGAATAGATGAGGACTCACTGTAACTCTGCGACTGGAATACTACTGCTACTACTGATCTGGAGCTCGTATCTGTGAACCTATGGTGTAATGTGAAAGAAAGCACCATAGCGCAAGTGCATCAGTACAACTGGGAGTACTGTGTATACGAGTGAGGTAGGACAAATGCAAAAGGGTTAACATGCATGAACGATGCTAACTGACTGACTGATATGAACGTTAGAGTGCAAATATGCATACGTAGTAACTATGATCATGATTACGTGATATCTAGATCTGGACACTAATACATGGTCTACCGATATCTAGTATGCAAAATACTGAAATTCTGATAACATAGATGACTGTGTCTGATAGTCCTGAATCTAATGAAACTATCTGTGCTCCGTTTTGTAATTGAATAGACTGTATCTGACAGTCCTGATATACTAAAATCTGAAGAACCATTTGACCTCTTTTATTGAGATTGGGACTAAAATTGTGGAAGGTAGTTTTTTGACCAACATGCCCCAATAACGCATATAGCTAAGTTGGGGTCCAATCTCTGCCCCGACTGGAAGGGTGTCAATACTGCGCCACTGGTAAGGACAGCTGTGAGTGACCCTTATCTGGCAGGTACTCAAAAATGAGAATGGTGGGAATCCTAAGCTGACAGGTTAATCCACCTCATCAACCCTAATCTGATAAGTTAAGATGTCTCAACCTACGCTAGCTACATAGTTCTGGAACACAAGGATGACTGCTAAGAATCACACCCTAAACTGGCAGGTGATTTCCCATCCTTGGGTTCACTCGATGCTAACTTCTACTCCCATATTAAGAGACTGAACATGATTTAACTGACTGTACATGGACTGAGTAACTGACTTTCGTTGACTAATGGAATAGTACTACTATCTGAGAATTAACTGAGATCATAAGATTTCCTGAGTCACATGATTGATTGAGTTTTGTAGGTTATGGCTTGACTGATATTATCATGATAACATGACATGGCTCTAGGAACACAACTATATTTTTTGGGTACAATCACCCTCAGGACTCGATGGAAGGTAATTGACACACATGACTGACTTGATCGTAAGAGTAGAGTCCAAAATTTACAATATCATAAGTAGGGCATTTCACACTAAGCATAGTTCTCAACATCTTACACATGGGAGGCAAATTCATACAACATGTATATACTTGCATAGCCTCAATATCATGGTCAATCCATATCAAAACAACAACGCATATCACTCACATAGAATTCATAAAAAATCGTAAAGCATAGAGCCTGGACTTGTCATTTAAGCACTATTAAATCATGGGACATGAATTCTATAATCTAGGCATATTATAAAACACTTTGTATGCATTCTTTTAGCTTAAGCGTGGTCATGAATTTCACCATATTAAGCCACATAAAGATCATGAGTTTCAACTAACAAACACATATACTTCATGAAAACACCTTTAGATATCATCTTGAAACTTAAACAACAATCATCAACATGTACATGCTCATATCACAACAATACAATCACAAAATAATATTTAAAACATGGTCGTTGAGCTCTATGAATGAAATGGATCCATATATGAATACTACGCATACCTGACTCAAGGTTCTTGATATTTTTGAACTTGAAGGATTTGAAATCCTTTGATTTTTGAAGAATATTGGGTCTTGTTCTTGGAGATTAAATTTAGAGAGAAACCCTAATTTTTGTTTGTGAAATAATAATGAGCAAAATGGCTGAATTCGGACTCATCTGGGTATATATAGGCAAGTGGTAAGTGACCAAAATACCCTTGTTAAATGGCCTGGAGGTAAACTGAATGTGGCGTGTGATGACCCAACTGATAGTCCGCCAGGAACATGACGGTCCGTCATTTTGACCATCATACGTGGACCAGAAATAAGGTTCACTGGATAAGAGTTGACGGCCTAGATAACGGTCTGTCAACTCGTCCGACAATCCTTATCCAGAATGTGGCCCTACTGCCTTGGCTATGATGGTCAAAGTGGCGGTCCGTCACTTGTTTGGCGGTCCGTCAATTTGGATGTCGCACCTGGGTGTTTCGGTCAGTTTTGAGTAAAATATCTATAACTTCCTCGTCTAGTGTCAGATTTGGACAAAATTGGTATCTTTAGAAAGTTAACTCGATTTCCCACATGATAGAAAGTAGAAATCTAAAAAATACCATAGGTACGAAAAAATAGATTTGTATTTCAAAGCAAGTACTAGCATCTTTGATATGATTTCTAGCTAGGAATAAGCACGGGTATTACATAACTAAGCCTCCTTGGCACTACACTCTTTTTGGGGTCTCACTTATCAACCTTTACCTTATTTCTCTCTTTCTTGATTAAAGCACATTCAAGCTAGGGGCAGTTTTTATTGATTCATTTTCTTTTTTTTCACAACTTTTCTTTTTTCATTCTTTTTCTACCACACCCAGCCTTGCATATTTTTTTATTACCCTTCTTCATACTCACTTTACATCTCGCACCCCTATGATAGCCACCCTCAACTTAGGCTATTTTCTTAAGTCAAAGTGCACAATGTTCAAGGATGACCAGGGCCAAAACAGGTTCATTATGATACAACTAGGAAGGTGATAGGTATAATAAAAAGAATAGACATTCAGGCTCAAAATCAAGATCAAGGGATATTATTCACACATGGAAGGTCATTTAGGCTAAAAATGAACTAATATCAACAACGACCTATGATCCTTTTCTAACCGCTATCCTACAACCAAGGAAAGACCAACCAGGCAAGTTCTGGATTTAACACACAACGGGAACTAGTAGTATCTTACACACACATGGAACAAAGGTACATCACAAGATACTACCCATTCGGTTCATGCAATTGTTTGCAGTGATTATTATGTCCCTAGATTCACATTAGTCACATCTAGATGCACATCACATAGTTACCAGATAGACAATTCAAGAGGTGTTTATCATTCCAAGATAAATCAACAAAAATATGTCAACTGTCCTAGATACTTATTTTTTTCCAGTTAACCACAACACTTCACAAAACAAACACAATATGCCTAAACATGCCGACTCTACTAGGAACAAGACTCCGGAGAAAAGAGGCACGACAATAAAAGCCCTAAGAGGACATCAACACCCATAAGTAGCCCCACCCTTAACTTAAAATCATGCAATGTAACTAATGCATCAAACTCAAAAAAGAGAGTTAGACACATACCTGTGGCGCCATGGGTGCGAAGATCTGATGTCAATCACATAATATGAATACAAACAACAAAATACCTTGGGTTGCCTCCTAAGCAGCGCCTGATTTAATGTCATGGCACGACTAGGTTATCTTAACTACTCAGAATTCATCAAGATACCTTAAAAGTGCTTTATCCTTTATCCCTCAACTTAGACGATTTGAATCGTCGACCCATATTTCAATCTTTACATCATTTAGGTGCGTTGGGAAAATGTGAGGGAATGATAAGGAAAGTTCTATCATGCCACTTTGAAGACTTGAACCGCTTGCCCAATTTTGCATCAAACTTTTGTGTGGGCTCATTTGGCAATGGTGAGAATCTTAAAAAGCCACTAAATGGACATCAATCTTTAAGATTCTTGGACTTCAAGATTGGGGTTGTATTATACCCTTTCGGCAAGACAAACTCGAAAATGTAGGAATTTTCCTCCTTATTTCCAAAATTCATTATTTTCTTGGGTGATTCGACTTTTATCACATCCACCAAGTATAATGTTGAAAAGTGATTCGAGTGAGGTCTTCTCCCTAATTTTGGAGTTGCATCCTTCTCAACCTCTTCACCCCAAATTAGGCTAGAGTCTTTATAAGAGATTGTCTTGGTTTCTTCTTTTGCCTCTAGCACCATTTCCTCAATCTTGGAACTATCTCTCATGGTTGGTTCGGTTGGTTGGGAAATCACCGAGGGTTTCTCATCATCAAGCTCAACATCAATATAGGATTTTTTTCTCCTCATCTTCACACTCTTTTATTATTTTAAATGATTCCACAGACAAGATATCATCTTAACATAATATAGAAGAATGCTTTGAATGATTGACATCTATATCCATCTCTTCATGAATGATTGGCTTCATGTCTTTTTGTATATCACATACGATATCATACATTTCTTTTTGGAGATCCAACATTAGTTGAAACATAGCTTCAATGCCACTCTTTTCGGTGCTTTGTTCTTTCTTTTCTTGACCATAAGACCTATCAAACTCATAAACAGAACTAGAATTTGGGTTAGTGAAATAGGGGGAGGGGGCATTTGGGAAATCACTCCAATGTCCATCTTAACCACCACATAAAGAACAATCATACTCCCAGTAGGATGGAGATGGTTTAGACATCTCTCTCCAGGGAGCATATCTACAATCTTGCCAAAAGTGAGGTCTATCATAATATGGACATGGATCATCAAGATAAGATTTCCAACCACAAAGCTCATGTTCATTCCAAGATGCCATAGTAATAAGTAAAATAAATAACTACTTAGCATAAGAAATAAAAGAAAAATAAAAACAAATATTTACAAGTTTGAATTCAAGAAAGTGAGCTAAAATTCCAAACAAACTCAATACGCCAAACTGTTCCCCAGTAACGGCGCCATTTTTTATAACGCTCGACTTACACGTCAATTTATTGCAAGGCGGTTGTCGTCAATATATTTACCCAACTTTAGGGTCGGGGTCGAATCCACGAGGAACAATATGAGTGGCAATTAAACTAATTTGAAACTATAGCTAGAAGTTAAATTCAAAAAAATGATATGAAAAGATGAAATGGGGTTTTTTTAATGATTGAACAAAAGTTATTAACACTTCAATTCGCCTTAGATCTTAAAGCTTAAACTACAATATTTCAAATCAATGATATACAAAAACTAGAGTTGTGATCACAATGATTAGTAATCCTCCATTGAATAATAGTTGTAGTACTGGATTCTCATAACTTGTGGGAAACGCCAAAGTATCAGTTTCGACAGTCCATGTAAGTGTTTCACAACCTACCTAGATGTTGAACTTCCTAATTCTCTCGAACTTAGAAAAACATTCAATTCATACTGATTTTTATTTTGAGTTGATTAATCTTGTTACAACATTAATTATTAGATGGGAACTTAACCTTCCCAAATCCTCATTGATAATTCACTACCTTTAGTTTATTTCTCAGTTCAAGCAAATCAACATAAGGCGAGATCTATTGTTTGCAACCAACCAAAAATAATTAATACAAAAGAATTATTAAGATGTTCCCACAAACACTCAAACTCTAACCAACTATTAAGATAATACAGGAGTAATCATAGATCCCATAACCCTAGTTGTGGGTTTTAGTTCCACATGAAAGAAAAAGCGATAACAATAACTGAATTCATAATTCAAAGTGATTAAACTTACAAAAGATATAGTCAGAAATTGATTCTCTTCCCAAATTCAAGAAGAATATCCCACAGCTAAATCAAAGAATTGAAAATTAAAATCCAAGTTTTAAGACCAAAGAGAAGTAAAGTAGTCTTTTGAAATAAGTTCAAGATGTTCATCCCCTCAATGAAACCCTAAACACTGCTATTTATATCCATAACTTAAGAAAAATTCAAAATTAAAAATTCATATTTTTTCTCCTTAGCTGACGAAATGTCTGACGGCTTATCAGAGATTTGATATCTTATCAGACCAAGTTGTCAGCCTTGATTCCCATTTCTTGCCTTCTGCTTATGTGTGACGACATGCCTGACGGCTTATTAGAGTTCTGATAGCTTAGCAGAACATGTCGTAGGCATGCTTCAAATTTTTGCCTTCTAATTCTAAGTGATGACATTCTTGACGGCTTATTAGGGGATGTCGTTAGCTCCCCCTTTAAGTTTGATGATTTCTTCCTTAGGCTGATGGAAACTCCTGACGCTTATCAGGGCTTTGATGACATATCAGACAATGTCGTCACTTCTTCACTTCAAATCTCATGTACTGCCTTAGGCTGACGGCATTCTTGATGGCTTATCAGAATTTTGATGACATATGAGAGATGTTGTCACACTTCTTCTCCAACTTCCTCACACTGTCTACAGTTGATGATGACTCTAATAACTTATCACAAATTTGACCACTTATTAGACAAGTCGTCAACTATACTTTCATGGCTACTTGTTCCAAATTTACCTTTTCTGTTCTTATTGTCTTTTGTTTTCTTGCAACTTGACTTTCTTGCATTATCAAAGAGAAAGAAATCAAAAATGACAAAAATTTCTTAAGATTTTACAATTATTTCTAGTTAAAAGCCTCAAATGTGTTAGCATTAGTTCACACATCAAATCTCTACTAAAAAGGGGGCAATAAAATGAAATTGTCAACTCTAGAACCTTGACAGAACCATGGGAGGACAACCTACCTTCTTTCATAGCCTACTCAACCACCTGATCCAACCTCACCAACAGAAGAGGAAAATAACCAACCTCACCTCCTTAAAAGTGAGAAAATCATCCAAGAAAGTTAGGCACCTAGCCCAACGAGCAAGTATCGTGAGAAAGAAAATTTTAACTGGATAATACTAGACTATTCATCAATCAGGAAAGGATCAATCAATGTCAAATAATGACGATAATAACAATAGCAATAGCGACACTAGTATAAGGTGTAGGTGGTACCAAAAATGAAAATCAATAACAAGTACCACTCTAGGGCCATACAAAGGCCAATATGCCACGGTAAATGAGACTTTAACCCAAATAATACACCTATAAGTAAATACAACAAACCACTACATTAACTACTAAAAAATCATCTATAAGTTTAGTCAAATAAGCATGAAATTACACCAAGGCATACAATCATTGATGGGTATGAAAACCCAATCAAATCAAATATAATGTAAACATAGGGAATAAAAGGGCACCTATCATGGTGGAAATACAAATTCATAAGTCTAATGTGCCTGAAGGAGTATGAATCTGAGTTGGTCCAAACTCAAACTGAGCATTTAAATCACCAACTGAGGCACTAAGTGCACTACCTCTAATTAAAGGCCCCACGTCTCTATAACACTAATATAGATGAGCTGAATGACTAACAACCTATGCCAAGAAAGATCTTTAGACCAATGACTAGCCTCTTTACAGTCATAACAAATCCCTAAAGCCCTAACCTGGCGATAAATACTAGTTGACCCCAACTGGCCAACCAACTGAACTCCAACTTGGGTCTGGGGCACTATTTAGGCCAATGGTCAATCCCTCCACGACTAAAAAAAACTCTTAGAATAGCCTGAGGTACTGCACCTACTAATACCTAACAACCACGATGGCCTAATTTTCATGACCCAAACCAAGGCCTAGTAGTGATAGGTATCTCAAGCCCACTATAGGTCAGAGATCACCCCATTAGCCTAACCACCAGAGCATGATAAATGAATACTGCAAAAGCTAACCAAATTAGTAATGTAGATGAATCAAATGAAATTTAAGCATCTACAAAAATAACCAATCATCACACCAGAAAAACTAACTAAGTTAGGACATACCCTGATTATTACAAAAGAAAATCCAAATATGCTAAGAAATAAGGAAGAAAAATAAAATGATCGGGCCTTCTGAAAGATGAAGCCTCACCACTTCATAGTAGATCCACAGGAGTACCAAATCAGCTAACGCTGCACAGGAATAATAGAAAAACCATCGGACCCTACATTATGAAATAATGTAGCATCCAAGGACAGTTAGTGGGGAAAGCACTGGAATATAACGCCGGGGAAACTGATAAAATAATGTCATTGCCAAAGTTCAATCAAAACCATATGCACAACATTTATATATATTTATATAAGATGATGGGTTAGGGACAAGGGTCATGAACAAGAGAGTTTAAACCATTAGCTTAAACTGTGTAGATCGCTCCTTCCTAAAGGCACCAATGGGATATATGGGTCTAGCTACCCCGGCTGGAAGGACCCCACTGGGTGTTAGCCTCACGAACCGAAAAATATAGTTTACAGTATTGGTTCCCCCCCCCCCCCAAGACAACACCTTCACAGTTAGCTGTATAATTTTCTTTAAGCCAAAATAAAAATAGTTTGCACATAAACCAAACCATTAACCAAGGAGCGATTTAATCAAGCATTACCAACTTGGTATCGTCAAACCAATATGCTTGTAAGCTAATTCAATTATGCCAAACCAATCCTTTTAATTATTTGGCTCCTAAGTTCCATTTGAATTCCAAAACCATGGCCACCAAGGCCATTCCAAAACCATTTTTACTATCCATTATCCTTGAATTTAATGTAATGTTCCAAAAGTAAGTTAAATCATGCAAATTTGATATTCAAAACCAAATTTATAATGTGGATTGAGGTTACTTCCATTACCAATCCAAAAATTCATCAATTTAGGGAAACCTATGTTCCCCATTCTAATCCTCATAACAATGCACCCATTTAGTTCCAAAAACCATCAATTAAAGCATAAAAAACACATTTAGATCATGGAAAAACAATTCAAGTAATTACCATCAAAATCCCTCAAACCAATTTCAAACCCATCAATTAAAATCACATGAATAATAATTAAATAAATGCCATAATGTAAAATTCAAGATAAGAATGAGCAACATGCTGAAAAAACCAAAGAATTTTAAGATAAATTGAAGTTTGGAGCGTGAATGATGAATTCTCTGTAAAACCCTTGAGTTTTCTTGGGTTGGAAGTTAAAGAAGAAAAGAATGGACTTTGATCTTTGAAAATTTAACGAAAGGGGTTTATTTGGTTTCTATCCAATATCTCAACCCGAAATTCCTTATAAGATAACAAATTTGTAACGCCAACATCCTCAATAGTCAATATCAAAGAGGATCACCCACACACTTTTTTAGCATAGACACATCAAAAACAGGATGAATAGAGGCCAGACTTGCTGGTAAATTTAAATCATATGCGACATTTCTAGTTCTCCTCATAATCTAATATAGACAAATGTTATGGGCACCGAGATTCCCCTTATTCCCAAATCTCATGAATCCATTCATAGGAGAAACATTCAAGAATAGCCAATCACTAACCTTAAACTCTAACTCCTTCCACCTCACATCTGTATATGACTTTTGGAAACTTTGAGTAGTCTTAAGTCTTTCTCTAACCACCTTCACCTTTTCAATGGCTTGGTAAACCAAGTCAGGACCAAATAATCTAGTCTCACCCACCTCGAACTCTTCAATAGGAGACCTACACCTCTTACTATAAAAATCCTCAAAAGGATCCATTTGAATGCTAAATGATAACTATTATTGGAAGCAAACCCAATAAGAGGAAAATGTTCAACCCAACTTCCCTTAAAGTCAATCACACAGGACCTTAGCATATCTTTCAGAATAGTATTCTTCATTTGTCCGTCCATATGAGGGTACAAACTAGTGTTAAGTTTTACCTAGTACCTAACCCTTTTTGAAACAAATATCAAAAGTGAGAAGAAAACTGCATACCTCAATCTAAAATGATAGACATTGGTTCCCCATGTAGTTTAACTATCTCCTGAATGAACAACTTAGCAGAATCCTCCCCTGAGTAGTTAGTCCTCACAAGCAATAAGTGAGCCGACTCAGTCATTCTATCCACAATGACCTGGTAATGCCCAAGCTACACCTCTACTCAGAAGATGATGCAGTCGCTGCTAAATATAGTAACCAAATAGAGGTTAGGGTCGAGTCCGAATGGAATACATTGAATCGTGGCTCTTAGCTACTGTAATCAACGGACAAAACTAGAAAAATAAATAGAGGATTTTGAATAGAAATTGAACAAGTGGCAAATATCAACTTTGGTTGTAATCATTCAAAGGTGAATACTAGGATTGTGTTCCCCTAGCTTCTCAATTCTGTAGGCCTATCGTTCTTTGTTGAACTAAACTGATACCTTGCATGCAGAATTAATAAGTTATGTACCTCTACAGTCTTTTTGACGAGCAGAAGGATTTCACCCTTTACCTTTTGAGTCTCAAGATGTCGCCTTATTGACCCTTATCTTGATCCCAGTTAACTACGACCTTTTGAGTCTTTAGTTATTAGATGAAATCTAACCATATTACTTAGATAAAACCTAGTAGCGTGGATCGACAGTTAAACTCCAAATTACTATTGTCATTATCTTTTCCTAGTCACTACTCCTCTTTTGGAGTAAGTAACAATAATCTAGGCAGGATCCTAATGTTTCCAATTTCTAAGATAACTATTAAAGTAAAGATAATACAATGCATGCATGGGTATTGGTACAAAACAACATTAGCACTTGCCCTATATCAATCTACCAGGGTTTCCACAACCCTAGCTAAGGGTTTTTAGCCATTCATTCTTGTGAAGTAATCAACAACATTCATGATTGAAAGCGTAAGATGAAATAACAATAATCACAAGTAAAAATCCAAAACTATAACTGAATTAATCAATCAAAATCAATAAAAGGGAATTCCAAGACCAAAATTGTATCTTGAAATCAAAATATGTTTGTGAGTATCAAAAATGCGTAACTTCTATTAAAAAACACATAAGGGGTATTTATAGTACATTAGGAAACCCTAAAACCAAATCCCGAACGAAATAGGAGAAAAAAAGGTTGGCGTCTACATGTGGTCTCCACATTCAGCTTGGCCTTGGGCTCATGTGGTACACTTGGCCTGAGGCTGGGTGTATGTGGTGATTGCATATGCCCTGACAAAAAATTCATGCAGGTCTGCTCTTGGGATTTTGGATTTCTAACACATACTTTTCCCAAATGCAGTCCACATTGCTACATGCGATCCACATTTTGACTTAGCAAGTGTCAGAAGTTATTTTTCAGCTCTTGTTCAATCCCTGCATATGTTTTGGTCATGAACAATTCAAAAAGTATCACGAACACCCATTATTGATAAAAACAATTTTTTCCCTCTTTTTCATGAACTTAGCATCCAAAACCTAGTTTCCAGCAAAACATACCCAAAATGCAAAATATCTATAAAAACAACCTTAGAAACTTGCATATTTTCCTCATTTTAAGTGTCAAAAGTGCTATATTTCTGTAGCACATCATGACCCAAATAGAGTCATACCGATTGCGAGACAGTAGAAGACCCGTAACAAAGTCCATATCGATCATCTCCCAATTCCATATGGGCAACTCTTATCTTTTATGACATTCCACCATGTCTCAAATGTTCAACCTTGACTTGTTGAAAAACTATACACTTAGCCACAAAGTTCACCACATTTATTTTCATATTATTCCACCAGTAGATTTCCTTTAAGTCATGATACATCTTAGTTGAACTTGGATGAACTGTATATTTGGACTCATGAGCCTCTGTCAAAATTCTTTTTTGAAGACCATCTACAACAGATATGCACAACCTTCCATGATATCTGTAGATGCCATCTCCCCCAATCTCAAAAGCCATAACCTTTTGTTGACCCTCATTATCCTTAATATGCCTAAGTATGAGAACCAAAACCTATTTCCCCTTCACCTCAACACCAAGAGATGATTTAACTACTTCCTGAACAATCACTCCTCCATCTTCAGACTCCAAGAGGCGAACTTCCAAATTACCCAACCTATGAATATTCTTCACCAACCCTCTTTTCTCCTCATCAACATCAGATAAGCTTCCTATATACAACCTACTAAGAGTATCAGCGACTATATTAGCTTTACCTGGATGATAGTGAAGACTCATGTCATAATCCATAAGTAACTATAGCCACCGCCTCTACCTAAGGTTCAATTCCTTCTGCATAAGACACATACTACTAGCTCTTATAGTCTGAATAAATATCCATATGCACCTCGTACAGGTAATGGCCCTAAATTTTCAAAGCAAAGACCAAAGTCGCCAACTTTTAGATCATGAGTCAGATAATTCCTCTCATGAACCTTAAGCTGCCTAAAAGCACAAGCCACAACCTTACTATGTTACATCACAATACAACTCGGCTCCATATAGGATGCATCACAATACCCAAAAAACCCATTAATACCTTCGGGCAGGGTCAAAACTAGCGCAAAAGTCAACTTATCCTTCAACTTCTCAAAACTACCCTCACAGGCATTGGAAAACAAAAACTTAACCTTGTTTCGTTAAATTTATCAGTGGGGCAGCAATAGATGAAAAAATATCCACAAACCTCCTATAATACCCATCCAAGCCCAAGAACCTCCTAATATCGATTGGATTTATGGGTCTATGCCACTTCTTAACTGCCTCAACTTTCTAAGGATTCACCTTGATGCCCTCACTAGAAATAACATACCCAAGAAAGGTCACAACACTTAGCCAAAATTCATACTTAGAAAACTTTACATATAACTTCTGGTCCTTAAGGGTTTGCAACACAATCTAGAGGTGAATGGCATGATCCTTCTCATTCTTAGAGTACACCAGGATGTCATCAATGAAGACTATAACAAAGAAATCCAAAACCCGCCTAAACATCCGATTCATAAGATCCATGAAAGCAGTCAAACAATTATTCAATCCAAATAACATAACCAATATTCATAATGGCCATACTGAGTTTGAAAATTAGTTTTAGGAATATCAAACTCTCTAATTTTCCAGTGATGATAGCATGAATAGAGATCAATCTTAGAGAAACACCTAGCACTTTAAAGTTGATTGAATAGGTCATCAATCCTAGGAAGAGTGTATTTATTTTTTATTGTAACCTTATTCAACTGACGATAGTCTATACACATCCAAAGATACTCATCTTTCTTTCGCACGAAAAGTACAGAAGCACCTCACAGAAAAACACTAGGACGGATGAAATCCTTATCAAGAAGGTCTATTAATTGCTCTTTTCATTCCTTTAGTTCAACCAGAGCCACCCTATAAGGAGGAATGGTAATGGGAAAGGTATCCGGTTGAAGATCAATCCCAAAATCTATTTCCCGATCGGGAGAAATTCTCAAAAGATCAGCCAAAAAACCTTCAGGAATTCATTAACTCAGGGACAGATTGCAAAGAGGTACCCTCTAAGTTAGAATCCTTATCCTGCACTAGATGACACAAACACCCTTTGGAAATAAAATTTTGAGCTCTAATATAAGAAATAAATTTCCCTATGGGTACTAAGAAAATCCCCCCATTCAATCACTGACTCATTAGGAAAATGGAAATTGACCTTTTGGGTCCTATAATTCAGAGAAACATAGAACGAATGAAGCCAATACATCCCTAATATTACATTAAGATCCACCATATCAAGTTTTATCAAATCCACCAAAGTCTCCTATAAAATATATACATCACGCAACCCCTATAATTTTTTCAAGCTACAATAGAATCACCCACCGTAGTAGACACAGAAAATGGGTCAAAAATATTTTAGGACCAAAACCAAAGTGTACAACCACATAAGGGGTCACATAAAATAGGGTAAAACTCGGATCAAAAAAATAGTTAACATCACGAGGGAAGAGTTATAATGTATCAGTAAAAACATCCGGGGATACCTCAGATTCCTGACAAGTAGCCAGTATATAGAGATGATTTTAGCTAATGCTAGTACTAAAAGTAGCGCCCTTAGGTATAAGAGTCAAAAAAGTGGCGACCGGAACCTTATTAGCTCCAGTGGAAACTTTAGCTATGGGATAATTTCACTATATATAACCAGGCTAATTATAATTGAAACACAAGTTCCTTTCCTCCTCACAATAACCATAGTGAAGTTGCCCATAAAATTTTCTAGAAGGATAAGGTGGGGCCTACTGAGCTCCACTAACCTGTGACTAGGTACCCTATTCCTTAGGGCTACTGCTAGCCTAAAAACAATGATTACCGAGAGGCTTAGGATAAGAGTACTAGCTGTTGAATATAAATTTCCCTAATTCTTCCTCTTAGTACACTATCTACCATCTCTCACATTGTTCTATTGATTTGCACCCTACTCTGAATATCTAAACTTCTCATTTTGCTTCTCTCCTAGTTCATCTTGCTTCTTTTTCTTATCCTTCACCTGCTGCTTATAAACCACCAGCCTAAAGATATCATTATTCACCATAAAATCCATACACTCTAAAACCAAATCATGGGACAACCTAGAAGCAGACTTACTTATTCTGGATCTCATATTAGACACTAACTCCAAAGCATAATGGGATAGCTACTGGAACTTCAAATCATACTCTTTCACACTCTTCTCTGCTTTCGATTCACAAACCCTTTGACCTTAGCCCTCCCAAATCCTAAGAAAAGAAATAATTAATAAAAGCACCTAAAAACTCATCCCATACCGCTGGCTCAGCATCATTACTCCTCATCACTTTCCACTCCTTATATTACTAGTAAGCCATATCTTTAACTGATAGGCAGCAAACTCCACACCCTTTGAATCAGTATTGTTAATCACCCTAAAAAGCTTCTTTATTTCTTTAATAATCCCTTGAAGATCCTCCTCAACCTTAGATCCTATAAAGGTTGGGGGATTTACCTCATTAATTTGCCAACCCCGGTGGCCTCAGATAAACTAACAGTAAGACTAACATGATCAGACTGTCAAGACTATGATGCCAACAATTGCGTAAGTATATGAATAAAATAATGGAACTCCATATTAGACATATCTCTCTGACGTGACTGAGCATAAGTGTCACCAATCTTGGAAGCTCGAGGAGGACTAGTAGGGACTAATAAAACCCCCACGTGGAATATTACAGTCAAGAGAAGCAACCTTAGACCAGGTCTACACTATATAAACATGGCGAGTTCCCTCCACATTTTCCTTAGGTAGGATAGAGTTTCCAACAAAGTTTTTACAACCATCAAATCTTTAGGGAGGCTTGATCTGAAATGAGTAATCCAGGAGTTAGAAAAGTTTTAGGAGTTAGAAAAGTTTTAGGACACTAGACTCTGTATCCCAAAATAGAACACAAGAAAGGGAAATATTCCTAAATACCTCAAAGCCTCTCCCTTATAAGTGTGGCTCACTATATACCCATAAAAGGGACTTTACTCAACATGACTTTGTGGACACCTAAAGAACATGAAGCGTGCTCTGATACCAACTTGTCATGACCCAAACTAGGGCCTATTCGTGACGAGTATCTCAAGCTCATCGTGAGTCGGGTCCACCCCCTTAGCATAAAATTTAGAGCATAATAAATGAATACAACGGAAGACAACCAAAATAGTAACAAATATAGATGAATCAAATAAAATTTAAGAGTCTAAAAAAACAACCAATCACTCCAATACTTTTCCATAAAAGCCTTTAAAACCATAAGAACCAACTAAGTTGAGACATGCCCCCAACTATGACAAAAGAAAATCCAAATATGCTAAGAAATAAGGAAGACAAGTGAAATGATCGGGCCTTCCAAAAGATGGAGGCTCACCACTTCACAGTGGATCTATAAGAGTACCAAATTACCTAACGCTGCACAAAAGCAATCGAGGCCTATATCATGGAATGATGCAGCATCAAGAAACGGTCAATGGGGCAAGCACTGGCATGTAACTTTAGGGAAAGTAATAAAATAATGCCATTACCAAAAACTACTCAAAATAATATGCACAATATTCATATTTACATATATAGGATACTAGGATAGGGACAAGGGTCTTGAACATGATAGTTTAAACTATTAGCCTAAATTGTATAGCTCGCTTCATCCTAAAGACGCCCATGATCTATGTGGGTCCTGCTCACCCTGCTAGAAGGGCCCCAATACGTGTTAGCCGCATGAACCGAGGAAAGGCTAAAGACACCAAGGTGATAGTCATCTAAAATATAGTGTATATCCAGACACACGATCACACACCAGTAAATGTGGTTTCCAGTGTTAGTTCCCCCAAGACTATACCTTTACAATGAGTTGCACAATTCCCTTTAACCCTAAATTAAAATAAATTGTACATAAACCCAAACATTAATAAAGGAGTCATTTTAATTAGGCATTACAAACTTGGTATCGTCATACCAATATGCTTGCAAGCTAATTCAATTATACAAAACCAATCTATTTAACTATTTGACCCCCAAGTTATATTTGAATTAAAAAACAATGGACACCAAGTGCATTTCTAAATCATTTTTACTATCCATTATCCTTTAATGCAATGTTCCAAATGTAAGTCAAATCATGCAAATTCAAAATTCAAAACCAATGTTATAAAGTGGGTTGAGGTTAATGCAAATACTAAGCCAAAAATCCATCAATTTGGGGAAACCCATGTTCCCTATTCCAATCCTCGTAACAATACACCCATTCAGTACCAGAAACCATTAATTAAAGCATAAATAACACATTTAAATCATGGAAAAACAATTCAAGTAATAACCATCAAAATCCCTTAACTCAATTTCACACCTATTAATTAAAATCACATGAATAATAATTAAACAAATGCCACAATGTAAAATTCAAGTTAAGGATGAGAAACATGCTTGAAAGACCAAAGAATTTGAAGAGAAATCGAAGTTAGGATCTTGAATGATGAATTATCTGTAAAATCCTTGAGTCTTCTTGGGTTGTAAGTTAAATAAAAAATAATGGAATTTGATCCTTGAAAATTGAAGGAGAGGGGTTTATTTGGTGTTTAAAAGTCATGCAAGGGGTAAAAGGACCAAATCCCTCTCATCCCATGTGAAAAAATTGGACAAAAATTATATAGTGGTCTAGCATACCGCTATCGTAGAGCTTAGCCTCTGCCCTAATCGCAGAGGCTAAGTGATGTGACATTCCACTATCGCAGAGGCTTACTGTCTCAGGGTCCTAAAATGGTCCCGAACACCATTTAAAAATTTTAAAACTTTCCCAAAATACTCTTTAACATCCCTTACCATAATTTAAGTCAAAAAAAATTTAGGGTAAAAAAGAAAATCGTTGAAATTTTGTAGGGTTTTACAGTAATGATCCAATTAGAATACTTTGTATGGTCTGGCGAGAACTCTGCCTGGTTTAACCACCAAATACTGACCTGAGATCTACCTATAGTCTGAGATATTACCTTTGTGGAACTAACAGGTTATAAGTAAAGTTGATCTCCACCGAGAGGATCCCTACTCCTGAATGGGATACCAATAGTACCATACTAATGATATAGCCTCTTACTGCCATCTCCATATGCCTCAATACAAGCTCTCTTTATGGATTCATGTGATTAGTAAGCTGAGAAAAAGAAGACCCCTGTACTATTAAATGCTCCAATGCCAAATAGAGTGGCTAAGCTATATTTCTAATAAATCCATGTAATATTTCATACTCTAAAGGATATTGCATAGGAGTATGTCGGGCCCACCCACGAAATGCAATCTTATAATCTGAAATAATAAAAGAAATAGACTGAACACCAACAAACCCATCTCTGGTATGAAAACTACTCGATGTACTAGATATCATCTATGGATGTGAGATATTCATAAAAAGGCTTAAAATCACAAATGTTGAATTTAGAAAGGGTAAAGTGGTCACAGGCTCTACCAGAGATTGGGATTTCTTCAAACCCTCTAGCTAATACTGAAGATCATTGCTATTTATCTCTAACTCCATAGCCTGACGCTAAGATGAAGCTCTAGAAACACATACAAAAGTCTCATCTGTATCTATTAATAACCTCGTATCATCCATCTGGAACAAAATAGGGTCAACAAATACACTAGAGATTTATAAAAGTATGGACACACGGCAAGAAGTAAAGAATAAAATTTTCTAAGAATGCCCTATAGCCTCCCAAAGATAGGATATTGACATCTATGATTAACTTATAGCACTCTACTAGAAAATTAGCTCT
The DNA here is from genome assembly GCF_002878395.1 of Capsicum annuum. Classification (NCBI taxonomy): domain Eukaryota; kingdom Viridiplantae; phylum Streptophyta; class Magnoliopsida; order Solanales; family Solanaceae; genus Capsicum; species Capsicum annuum. The sequence continues at coordinate 171,797,165 of NC_061115.1, read as the reverse complement.
TGTACCAATACATTGATAAACCTAGGCTTTGATACTAATTTATCATGACTCAATTTCTCAGGTTATGATCGTACCTACCATAACCAACCAGCAGGTAAGCCAACCCATAAATCAGAACAACTGGTAACAAACTATCTGAGGAAATGAAAGAAAATAGCAAAATAAATATGATAACAAGAACAATATATATAAAGTTGCCCCAAAACCTGGTGAAATTAGTATAAGAGTTTCTAATATAATAAGAGTATAAAGTGAAATACAAAGTGAACATAAGTATAAGCCATCTCTAAATACAACATAAAAAACAGTCTAATCCATAAGAGGATGAGTAGTAATACTCCAAACACTGGGAGCTTACCCCTAAATGTCTAATCCATAGCTCTTTCGCATGATGCAAATAATAATGGAAAGAATTCATACTATGATCTGTAGACCGCAGAAGTGTAGTATGAGTACTAAACACTTAGTACTCAGTAGGCATAGGCTGACTAAGCTCCAACGATAATTCAAACATAAATAACATGTAAATATGAAATATAAACTACAAACAATTATCCAGAAAACTAAACCGATAATGCTAAGGGAGTAATAAGGATAACTTATCCTATCCTGATAGTTACCAGAGTCTAAAGTGCAATACTGTATATCCCTAGTCAACATATAAAGGAAGAGTGAAAGAAAGTTATATAATAGTATATAAGGCCAAGGATACATATATGATGTGAATAGACAAGGAAAAGAAGGATATGTAATGATATCATACGCATATATATAAAAATAGGATTACTCAAAATAATGACCTAAAGTAACCAACCTAATGTCTCAAGTCATAATAACCAAGTAGGAAACTAGTGCTAGTATGATTAAGGTCCCTAACCATAAAGTCTAACCATGAGATAATGATCAATAAAATAATTTACCATAAAAGAAAAAGAGTTCAGAATCATACCTCAAACCTCAATATCAGTCTATAATCATTCTTCCATGAATTAACCATAATAACAATAATAAAGTAACTGCTAGTTAGGATAAATAATACTTAACCGAGCCCCCATAAGCCGAGAAGGTTCAATAATCACCCAACAAATAACAAGTGTAGTCCATACCTATGAAACTTCCATAAAGCTGATAGATATAAGCACCAAACAATAATTGGTGATAGGTAGTACATATTAATGAATGAATGCAAAGTAAACCTATAGTACCATATCTGATCTAAGTGTTAGAACGTACCAAGTGCATACACCTTCTCCAACTTGCAAAGGTAGGACCTATGATGACCTCTCTTCTCTGGTATTATGGCTCATGGAAAAAGGGTCCTTAGGGGATTTAGGACTATCCATATACACTTTTTGGTCCTAATTCAAGATTTCCAATCATTTTTATCAATCTATTCTATCAAGTTTGAAGAGATGTATATATAATATGCACTCAATATTTCAAAGCTAGTGTCACTTTCAAAATTCTCATTTGAGGTCATTTACTAGGATTTTTATTGTGGGATCAATTCCTTAATAACAAAAGCTCCAAAATAGAGAAATGGGCCTAAAACTCAATCGAACTATCCAATAACTGAACTGACAGTTTCGGCAAGTCATAAATGACTTGTAGTGACTGTGGAAAGGCTTGGACTACTGAAAATATATGTAAATTAAGAAAATGACTTGGAGGGTCATTACAGAGATTATTCTGCAATTCGGATGACTTATTTTCATGTGTTCCAAAAAGGGGATAATTATGGATCCTTGCTGGTGAATTATGTCATGTCATGTCCTATGTCCGACAAGGTGTAGGATGGCTTAGCTGATGGAGATGTGATCATAATCTAAGTTCTCACATGATGATTTATGTCGGTTCACTACTTGCTCCAACACATTACCAAAAGAATTAAATTTACCTTACTTTGTCAATTGTTAATTCAGTTTATACTCTTATCCTTTCTAGTTTGTATTCACTTAAATTTAAATTTCATTTACATTGATAATCTCCTACCTTGATATTCTCTTGAAATGGTTTTATACACCAATATATATCAAGTATTAACTGTCCTTGGCGCTGCATCATTTCATGATATAGGTTTATGATCTCAAGTCTGTGACAAGGTGCATCATTAGAATCTCCCCCTTCTTTCATTGGTGATCCTCTTTTCTACCTAGGGCCCAAATGAGATATGATGTCTTCTTTAAATATTTGTATTTTAGTATTGGTACTTATTAGTTCACAAGCTGGTTTAATTCTCAAACAAATATGATGAGTTCTTTATATTTTTCTTTTAGTATTGGTACATATTATAGGCTTCACAGGCTGGTTTAATTATCAAAAAAACTTTGTAATTTCCAATCGTTATTTATCACAATGATTAGTATTGTTTAATATTAACTGGTGTTAATAAACCTTGATGAAAGCATTTCTCCTTTAAGGAATCTTATTTTAATCTCCTTTTGTTTTCAATTTACTCTTTTATTTTAGATGTATACTCATGTGTTATGCCAGTAGTAGATATGTTTAAATATATGTTTGAATTTATGTTTGAATTTATATTGGATTGAATTAATTATGAGAAGACCATTTAAAAACAGAGAAGCTTTTAGAAAAATTAAAGAATCTTTAATTAGTAATTATTCAGAATATATAAGTCTAAATAAAATAAAATAAAACCCACAAAGATTAGCCTACCTAATTACCTTAATATCTAGTATTGAAGCAAAATTAATAATCCATTTAAAATCTAGAAGAATGAGACACATACCGCCTAATTATGATAAAGTTAGATTTAGATATCTACTAAGATATTATAAATATGGTTTAAATGAATAAAGTACAAAAATACAAAGAATTAAAACAAATTATTTCTGAAAAACGTAAAGAATTAAAAATAAGAATAGAAAGACTACATTATAATATATTTGCCGAAGTTAGTGAAAACTCAATAAATACACAAAAAGATGAAATATCAAAATTAGAATCACAAATAGATAGTTTAGAATATATATATATATATCAACATGAACTATTCACACTAAAATGAACAAAGAAGAATTTATAAGAGATGAAAAAACATATGAAAATCACGAAGGATTAAAAATAAAAATAGTATTTTCTAATCTAGGAAGAAGATATAAGAAAATAGGTGAACATTTATATCTGATGTTAGAAAAAGAAGAATTAAAATTAGAAGATAAATTGACAGCTATGGTAAGAATAGAAAGAGGAAATGAAGAAATAGATAGGAAAAAGGAAATAGAAAAAATAAAACAACAAACTACAGAAGAAATACAAAAAATAGAAGAAACTAAAAATAGTAGGATTGCTGAATTATAAAAAGAACTACAAATGTTAAAAGATTTGTATGAACAAAGACAAAAAGAAAAGGAAGAAAAAGATAAAGAACAAAAATTACTAAACGAGATAAATCAATTTAAAGAAAAATTAGAAATAAATAATATAGATGTTAAAGAGACAAATAATTATGATTCAGAAGATAGTGAAACATATACAGAAATATTAACAAATACAAAAAATTTAGAAATCAACGAAAAACAAGAAGTAATTAATGAAGAAAACTTAGAAAATATCAACACAGAAATAAATACTCTTGATAAAAAAGAAGATGAAAATATAATACCTAGAACATCAGAAATAAAAAAACCTACATATTATAAGAATAAGTTTAAAATATATAATCTACAGAATGAATATGACAAATGGACACCAAAACAAATAGTTAATAAAAATTATAACTTTTTAGACTTAGACTGTGTAATAGATACAGAAAAAATAATACAATTATGGATAGGATAGATGACAAAACAATTATTAGATAATAATATAAACATAACAGATGCACCAGAATATATAGAAAGAACACTAATAGGAACAGTGAAATTATGGTTTTCACATTTAACTGAAAATAGCAAGAAGGTATTAAGAACTAATAAACCTATAGAAGGAACATCATCAATAACAACTAAACTAACACCTATAGAATTATTAAAAAAATATGAAATAGCTATAAAAGATGAATTTGGTAGTATGATAACAATAGAAGGAGAACAAGATGAAGAAAAAGATACAAATAGGAATTTAATGTTAAAATTAGCAATATGTAATATGTGTTATATAGATGAATATACTTGCGCATTTAAAGAATATTATTATAAAGGAGCATATAATATAGAAGAAAGTAAAGAAATAAGAAAATTATATTTTAATAAATTACCTGAACCATTTAGTTCAAAGATAATAAAGAGTTGGGATGAAGCAAAAATAGTAGATACTCTAGGAGCAAGAATAAAATTTTTACAACAATGGTATAGAAACTTATGTGAAACATATAGAGAAGAATTAAAAATGAAAAAAACATTGATAAGAAATTTAGCATGTTGCAAAAATAAAATAGCACCCCAATTCGGATGTGAAGAAAGATATTATAAGAAAAGAAAAAGACATAAGAAATATAAGAAATATAAAAAATCAAAATATAAATACAAGAAACCAAGAAAAAGATATTATTTAAAAAATTATAAATACAAAATACCATATAGAAAAAAGAAATCTATAAAAGAATGTACTTGTTATAATTGTGGAAAATTGGACATTTAGCTAGAGATTGTAAATTACCTAAAAATCTAAAAAATAAACAAATATCAGAAATAAAAATAGTTAATACAGAATATATCCAGATAGATTATATAGATTATGAATTAGAAAGTGAGGATAATATATATGAAATTTCAGAAAATGAAACAGATAATGAAATAGATAGTGAAATAGATGAATCAAATGACTGAAGAAGATATAAAAATAATAACAAAGGAAGAATATTTAAATGATGAAGGAACAGAACAAAAAATAATATTTGACAGTAACATATTTGATGAAATAAAAGGAAAAGAATTAGACTTAAGTGTAGAAAAAATATTTAAAATACCAACAATAAAAAATATTTTTACTAGGAAAAAAGACGAATATTATGTAGTATGTCAAAAGGAACATGTAATAGATTGTAGATATGCAAAAGGTAAAGCTAGTATACCACTAGTAACAAAAAGAATAATTAATAAAGTGATAAACGATATAAAGAGTAGAGGAGACCCAATAAAATGTGTACACCTTGGAGGTACAGAGATATTAATAAAAGCATGTTTTAGAGAAGGAATAGATACACCAATAGAATTATATTTAGCAAATAATAGAATTATAAAACCTATAGAAAAAAGCATAATAACTGCCATAAAAGGAAATCTAATATACCAAAAATTTAAATTTATAATAAGTGTAAATTATTCAGTAGCGGTAACAGGTAAAAATATAGATAAATCATTAGTATTATATTAAAAAATATCAGAAATAGAATTAACCCCAGGAAGTAAACTATTTACAGCAAGATGCAAAAATTTATATGTATTAACAACAAAACATAAAATAACAGGAAAAAATAAGATTAACAAAATACGAATAGAAAGTCCATTCGAACAAATTGTAAAAACAATAGATTATAATGATTATAGCTATAGAGACATAGATATAGAAGAAAATTTAGAAATAGTAAATGATAGAATAAGTACAACGAAAAGAATAGTTAATGAAAAACCAGAATCATCAAGCTCATCAAAAAGAACAAGTTATGAAATAAACTCAACAAGTAATTTAAACCAATATTACATAACAGGAAAAATTAATGAAAAAGAATATTTAATACTCTTAAATACAGGACAAGAAGAAAATTATATAGCAAAATATCTAGTAAAAAATGAAGAAATAAAAACTGATAATGATATGTGCCCAGATCTACCAAGAAGTTTAATAAATAGTAAAAATATAGCAGAAAAAAAAATAATAATATGAATTAGAAAAATAAAAATAGAATTTGAAGTAAAGGAAGAAATGCAAAAAACAGATATAATATTAGGAATAAAATGGCTAGAACAAGTAAAACCATATAATATAGAACATACACAATTAACCTTAACATATAACAGTAGATATTATATGCCTATGATAGATACAGGAGCAGAAGCTAATTTATGTAGATATAATTGCTTACCAGAAAGTAAATGGGATAAATTAAAAACACCAATAATAGTTAAAAGATTTAATAATGAAGGAAGCTTAATTACTTATAAAACTAGGAATGTAAAAATACAAGTATGGGATAAGATATTAACAATAGAAGAAATTTATAATTATGAGCTAACATCAAAAGATATACTTTTAGGAATGCCGTTTTTAGATAAATTATACTCACATATAATAACTAGAATAGACTGGTGGTTTAAAACACCATGTAAACAGAAAGTAAGAGCAAAAAGAGTAAAGGGGGAATAAAATAATGTTTTATGGCTTAAGAATAAAATTACATATTTTATTGTGTTCAATTGAAATAATGTTTAGTTTAAGTTTGTAAATGAATTTTTAAAAAATTAAAAAATTATATATGTATTTAGCCAAAATAATATAATACAATGAAAACAAAATTGTAACGACCACTGAAACAGAATGTAAGATATGGCTTCACCACTGCCCACTACAGGGGGAAAACCAAACTTGCAAGGTACAAAGGGAAAAAAATAAACTTTGCAAAAAGAAAGGAGTCAATTTCTCGTATTATTACTTAAATTTATAGAAATGTCTCATTAAAGTTATTTTTTTAAAAAAAATCAATAAAGGTATTTATATTTGTACATTTTTCTTAGAAACTAAAATGGCTAAAAGTGACTCACAATATGAGTTGAGAATGATCCAAATAGTTCTTTTAAGTTTCAACTTTAAATTTAAATAATTCATATTTTTTAATAATATTAAATACTAATAACCTTTAGGAATTATTATAAGATCTTTTAAGTTAAGATCTGAAAAATTATAAGAATATTACTTTATCAATCGCGCAATAATTGTACATAGCAGTTTCCCCTCTTCTGTTCACATAGATAACAGAGAATTGGCATCCATATTCATATGTCTGCGTAAATATTCAAATATGCAGAATCTGTTAGAGAATCTTCATCCCCATTCGATTGAATTTATTTTAAATGTGGGAATTTGTTTCCTCTCCTTCAATTCGTATTTTTTTTCCAATCCATTCCAATGGATTCTTATCATCAACGTCCGATAATGAAAATTGATGAAAATAATTATTTTTTGGGCTTCCTATTTTCAAAATTTTCTTGAAGGAAAAGAACTTTTGGTTCATGTTACTTCACCCAAATCGAAAATCACGGCTGAAAATGTCAAAGTCATCTCCAAATGGTGTGTTTCTAATGCAAAGATTTGCACATGAATTATGAAGTCTATTAATAGCAAAATTGCTCTGAATTTTAGTCCTATGACCTTTGCTCGTACGATATGGAATTACCTTTAATGGATCTATCAATATAGTAATAATGCATGTATTTATCAATTGGAACAGTCTCTTACATCTCTTTATCAAGAGACCGCTAATATTCAATAATTTTCTTATTCCATAATGTTGATTTGGAATGGGATGGATATGATTGATGACACAAATATTCTAGAGGTGGCACTCAAAACGGTCCTTAAACCGCGACAAAAATCTCATTGTCATACGTTCCTTATGAAGTTACAGCTAGAGTTCGAGCATAGTCAGGTCTATATTCTCAACCGCTTGAGAGCGCCCAAGCGCACACGCAAGTGTACGTGGTCTTATCAAGTAGTAAAATGGCCTTCAAGAAGCTAAGTATCGATCCCACAGAGACTTGATTCGGCAATGATTTGATTTTAATTCACAATTTAGATTCAATTGATGCTAGAGTAACCAAAATAGAGTTTGGAGTTTGTTAATTGCAAGTAAAATAAACAAAGCATAAAGTAAAGGTCTTGAGACAAGTATATATGAAATTTCAGAAAACGAAACAGATAATGAAATAGATAGCGAAATAGATGAATCAAATGACTGAAGAAGATATAAAAATAATAACAAAGGAAGAATATTTAAATGATGAAGGAACGGAACAAAAAATAATATTAGACAGTAACATATTTGATGAAATAAAAAGAAAAGAGTTAGATTTAAGTGTAGAGAAAATATTTAAAATACCAACAATAAAAAATATTTTTACTAGGAAAAAGGATGAATATTATGTAGTATGCCAAAAAGAACATGTAATAGACTGCAGATATGCAAAAGGAAAAGCTAGTATACCACTAGTAACAAAAAGAATAATTAATAAAGAAATAAATGATATAAAAAGTAAAGGAGATCCAATAAAATATGTACACCT